>NW_022631166.1:1722949-1788682 GCF_010015895.1 Lontra canadensis | reverse complement strand
ATATATATATATATATATATATATATATCTCATTTTTTATTTCATCTTCATTTGTTTTTTTAATTTTTTTTTCTTCTGAACTTCTTTTTACCCCCTTCCTCCCCCCCCACGTGTTGGGGTCTCTTCTGATTTGGTTAAAGCATATTTTCCTGGGGTCTTTGCCACCCTTTTAGTATTTTATTTGCTCTGTCATATATTCTTATATGGACAAAATGACAAGGCAGAAAAACTCACCATAAAAAAAAAGAACAAGAGGCAGTACTGAAGGATAGGGACCTAATCAATACAGACATTGGTAATATGTCAGATCTAGAGTTCAGAATGACGATTCTCAAGGTTCTAGCCGGGCTCAAAAAAGGCATGGAAGATATTAGAGAAACCCCGTCCAGAGAAATAGAAGCACTTTCTGGAGAAATAAAAGGACTAAAATCAGACCAAGTTGAAATAAAAAAAGCTATTAATGAGGTGCAAACAAAAATGGAGGCTCTTACTGCTATTATAAATGAGGCAGAAGAAAGAATTAGTGATATAGAAGATCAATGACAGAGAATAAAGAAGCTGAGCAAAAGAGAGAAAAACAACTACTGGACCACAAGGGGAGAATTCGAGAGATAAGTGATACCATAAGATGAAACAACATTAGAATAATTGGGAATCCAGAAGAAGAAGAAAGAGAGAAGGGAGCAGAAGGTATAATGGAGAGAATTATTGTAGAGGATTTCCCTAATATGGCAAAGGGAACAAACATCAAAATCCAGGAAGTGCAGAGAACCCCCCCTCAAAATCAATAAGAATAGATCCACACCCCGTCACCTAATAGTAAAATTTATAAGTCTTAGCGACAAAGAGAAAATCCTGAAAGCAGCCCGGGACAAGAAGTCTGTAACATACAATGGAAAATATTAGATTGGCAGGAGACTTATCCACAGAGACCTGGCAGGCCAGAAAGAACTGGCATGATATATTCAGAGCACTAAATGAGAAAAACATGCAGCCAAGAATACTATATCCAGCTAGGCTATCATTGAAAACAGAAGGAGAGATAAAAAGCTTCTGGGACAAACAAAAACTGAAAGAATTTGTAAACACCAAACCGGCTCTACAGGAAATACTACTAAAAGTAGTAGACCAGGAAGGAATGGAGACAATATATAGTAACAATCACCTTACAGGCAATACAATGGCACTAAATTCATATCTCTCAATAGTTATGCTGAATGTAAATGGGCTAAATGCCCCAATCAAAAGACACAGGGTATCAGAATGGATAAAAAAACAAAACCCATCAATATGCTGCCTGCAAGAAACTCATTTTAGACCTAAAGACACCTCCAGATTTAAAGTGAGGGGGTAGAAAACAATTTACCATGCTAAGGGACAGCAAAGGAAAGCTGGAGTGGCAATCCTTATATAATCTCAATTAGATTTTAAGCCAAAGACTATAATAAGAGATGAGGAAGGACACTGTATCATACTCAAAGGGTCTATCCAACAAGAAGTTCGAAAAATTTTCAAATTCTATCCCCCAATATGGGAGCAGCTAACTATATAAACCAATTAATAACAAAATCAAAGAAACACATCCACAATAATACAATAATAGTAAAGGACTTTAACACTCCCCTCACTGAAATGGACAGATCATCCAAGCAAAAGATCAACAAGGAAATAAAGGCCTTAAATGACACACTGGACCAGATGGACATCACAGATATATTCAGAACATTCCATCCCAAAGCAACAGAATGCGCATTCTTCTCTAGTGCACATGGAACATTCTCCAGAATAGATCACATCTTGGGTCACAAATCAGGTCTCAACTGGTATCAAAAGATTGAGATCATTCCCTGCATGTTTTCAGACCACAATGCTCTGAAGCTAGAACTCAATCACAAGAGGAAATTTGGAAAGAACCCAAACACATGGAGACTAAAGAGCATCCTTCTAAAGAATGAATGGGTCAACCAGGAAATTAAAGAGGAATTGAAAAAAATTCATGGGAACAAATGATAATGAAAACACAATGGTTCAAAATCTGTGGGACACAGCAAAGGCAGTCCTGAGAGGAAAATATATAGTGATACAAGCCTTTCTCAAGAAACAAGAAAGGTCTCAGGTACACAACCTAACCCTACACCTAAAGGAGCTGGAGAAAGAACACGAAAGAAACCCTAAACCCATCAGGAGAAGAGAAATCCAAAGATCAGAGCAGAAATCAATGAAATAGAAACCCAAAAAACAATAGAACAAATCAACAAAAATAGGAGCTGGTTCTTTCAAAGAATTAATAAGATTGATAAACCCCTGGCCAGAATTACCAAAAAGAAAAGAGAAAGGACCCAAATAAATAAAATCATGAATGAAAGAGGAGAGATCACAACTAACACCAAAGAAATACAGACAATTATAAGAACATATTATGAGAAACTCTACGCCAACAAATTTGACAATCTGGTAGAAATGGATGAATTCCTGGAGACATATAAACTACCACAACTGAACCAGGAAGAAATAGAAAACCTGAACAGACCCATAACCAGTAAGGAGATTGAAACAGTCATCAAAAATCTCCCAACAAACAAGGGCCCAGGGCCAGATGGCTTCCCGGGGGAATTTTACCAAACATTTAAAGAAGAACTAATTCCTATTCTCCTGAAACTGTTCCAAAAAATAGAAATGTAAGGAAAATTTCCCAACTCATTTTATGAGGCCAGCATCACCTTGATCCCAAAACCAGACAAGGATCTCATCAAAAAAGAGAACTACAGACCAATATCCTTGATGAACACAGATGCAAAAATTCTCACCAAAATACTAGCCAATAGGGGCACCTGGGTGGCTCAGTGGGTTAAAGCCTCTGCCTTCGGCTCAGGTCATGATCCCAGGGTCCTGGGATCGAGCCCCGCATCGGGCTCTCTGCTCAGCAGGGAGCCTGCTTCCTCCTCTCTCTCTGCCTGCCTCTCTGCCTACTTGCGATCTCTGTCTGTCAAATAAATAAATAAAATCTTAAAAAAAAATACTAGCCAATAGGATCCAACAGTACATTAAAAGGATTATTCACCATGACCAAGTGGGATTTATTCCAGGGCTGCAAGGTTGGTTCAACATCTGCAAATCAATCAATGTGATACAATACATTAATAAAAGAAAGTACAAGAACCGTATGATACTCTGAATAGATGCTGAAAAAGCATTTGACAAAGTACAGGATCCCTTCTTGATCAAAACTCTTCAAAGTGTAGGGATAGAGGGCACATACCTCAATATGATCAAAGCCATCTACGAAAAACCCACCACAAATATCATTCTCAGTGGAGAAAAACTGAGAGCTTTTCTGCTAAGGTCAGGAATATGGCAGGGATGTCCATTATCACCACTGCTATTCAACATAGTACTAGAAGTCCTAGCCTCAGCCATCAGACAACAAAAGGAAATAAAAGGCATCAAAATCAGCAAAGAAGAAGTCAAACTATCACTCTTCACAGATGATATGATACTATATGTGGAAAACCCAAAAGACTCCACTCCAAAACTGCTAGAACTTGTACAGGAATTCAGTAAAGTGTCAGGATATAAAATCAATGCACAGAAATCAGTTGCATTTCCTTACACTAACAACAAGACAGAAGAAAGAGAAATTAAGGAGTCAATCCCATTTACAATTGCACCCAAAACTATAAGATACCTAGGAATAAACCTAACCAAAGGGACAAAGATTCTATACTCAGAAAACTATAAAGTACTCATGAAAGAAATTGAGGAAGACACAAAGAAATGGAAAAATGTTCCATGCTCATGAATTGGAAGAATAAATATTGTGAAAATGTCTATGCTACCTAAAACAATCTACACATTTAATGCAATCCCTATCAAAATTCCATCCATTTTTTCAAAGAAATTGAACAAATAATCCTAAAATTTATATGGAACCAGAAAAGACATCGAATAGCCTAAGGAATATTGAAAAAGAAAGCCAAAGTTGGTGGCATCACAATTCCGGACTTCAAGCTCTATTACAAAGCTGTCATCATCAAGACAACATGGTACTGGCACCAAAAAAGACACATAGATCAATGGAACAGAATAGAGAGCCCAGAAATAGACCCTCAACTCTATGGTCAACTAATCTTTGACAAAGCAGGAAAGAATGTCCAATGGAAGAAAGACAGCCTCTTCAATAAATGGTGTTGGGAAAATTGGACAGCCACATGCAGAAAAATGAAATTGGATCATTTCCTTACACCACACACGAAAATAGACTCAAAATGGATGAAGGACCTCAATGTGAGAAAGGAATCCATCAACATCCTTGAGGAGAACACAGGCAGCAACCTCTTTGACCTCAGCCGCAGCAACATCTTCCTAGGAACATTGCCAAAGGCAAGGGATGCAAGGGCAAAAGTGAACTATTGGGATTTCATCAAGATCAAAAGCTTTTGCACAGCAAAGGAAACAGTTAACAAAACCAAAGGACTACTGACAGAATGGGAGAAGATATTTGCAAACGACATATCAGATAAAGGGCTAGTGTCCAGAATCTATAAAGAACTTAGCAAACTCAACACCCAAAGAGCAAATAATCCAATCAAGAAATGGGCAGAAGACATGATCAGACATTTCTGCAAAGAAGACATCCAGATGGCCAACAGACACATGAAAAAGTGCTCTACATCACTCGGCATCAGGGAAATACAAATCAAAACCACAATGAGATACCACCTCACACCAGTCAGAATGGCTAAAATTAACAAGTCAGGAAATGACAGATGCTGGCGAGGATGCGGAGAAAGGGGAACCCTCCTACACTGTTGGTGGGAATGCAAGCTGGTGCAACCACTCTGGAAAACAGCATGGAGGTTCCTCAAAATGTTGAAAATAGAACTACCCTATGACCCGGCAATTGCACTACTGGGTATTTACCCTAAAGATACAAAGGTAGTGATCTGAAGGGGCACGTGCACCCGAATGTTTATAGCAGCAATGTCCACAATAGCCAAACTATGGAAAGAACCTAGATGTCCATCAACAGATGAATGGATAAAGAAGATGTGGTGTATATAAACAACGGAATACTATGCAGCCATCAAAAGAAAATGAAATCTTGCCATTTGCGACGACGTGGATGGAACTAGAGGGTATCATGCTTAGCAAAATAAGTTAATCAGAGAAAGACAACTATCATATGATCTCCCTGATATGAGGAAGTGGAGATGCAACATGGGGGATTAAGGGGGTAGGAGAAGAATAAATGAAACAAGATGGGATTGGGAGGGAGACAGACCATAAGTGACAATCTCACAAAACAAACTGAGGGTTGCTGGGGGTGGGGGGTTGGGAGACGGGGGTGGGGTTGTTGACATTGGGGAGGGTATGTGCTATGGTGAGTGCTGTGAAGTGTGTAAACCTGGCGAATCACAGACCTGTACCCCTGGAGATAAAAATATATGTTTAGAAAAAGAAAAAAAAACTTTATTTATAAAAACAGGTGGTAGATTTGACCCATGGATCCATTACTGTTTGCCAACTTCCAATTTAAATAATTTCTTTAGATAGTGTTCAGTTTCCGTTAGATAAAATGCTGTGTCAATTAACCTTTCCCTACTTTTTTCATAAGATGGTGTCTGAGTATAGGAGGAGAGGGCTTGTAGAATCTCTTGGTGTTGTTAAAAAGAAAACCATAGGCCCAAGGTGGAGTCATTTGTCCCCAAGACAGCAAACTAAGACTTAATTGCAGTTTCAGCCTCTCCAGGAATAGGAGTTTATGTCAGCCCATCTGGAATTTTCTGGCCAGCACCAGAGGTAATTATAACAAGGGCCCTCTCCATCCCCCAAAGCAAGATGAAGTAATCTACTAATAAGACCCCTCCCTCTTCCACCCTTAGGGAAGATATTCTTTTCTGAAACAACCTTTTCTTTTCCTTTGCTAATAACTTCTTGACCCAGCCTCCTTCCTATGAAAACCTTTGCATTTTGTACAATTCCTCTGAACATCTTTCTACTTGCTCAGTGGATGCTGTCCCATTTACTAATCACTTAATAAAACCAATTAGATCTTCAGATTTACTTAGTTGAATTTTTTTTTTTTTAACAGTGTAGGTAGAAGATGGGAGTTCTTAGATTCAGGTGCCTTTGTGCCCTGGTTCTGGTGGCTGACTGATATCCCTTTCTCCTGTTTATTTCATCTCCACTTGTGTTTACAGCTGAAGGTTACAGTTTCACATATTATAATTTGACTCCGTTTCCTTGGTTTGGTCAGAGCCTGGAAATGTGCCCTGTTTGTCTTTGCTTTCTCTCAGCCTCTATTGTTTATAGCCTCGGAGTGTCTGCCAGGTCTTCCATCTAGCCCACTGGCAAGTCTCTGGAATGGACTCATTTCTTTGCCATGACAGACCCAATGGCTCTTATCTCAGTTTCCATTCTTCCTGGAAACTGAAGGCAGTTGGGGAAAACTAAACTTCAGTGGTCTCTCTGCCTGACCAAAGAGACTTTGATGTATCTATAGGGAAGTATGTGAAGTAACCACTCATAGTTTCAGCTGAGGAGTAGTGTCACTCTTACTTATCTTACTGTCCTTCTCTCTGTAGACTTCCTCTTTTTCTTGTCTTTCTCTCACCCATCTTCCTTTCTTAATTCCCCAGGACTGGAAAGGCGGAGATGTTCTTTTACCTCCAATAGATTGTATCCTTCTTCTAACATAGAGTTGGCCTAGCTGTCACAAGGAAATGGATTATTTTTCTAGGGCATTTTATGATCCAGATCCTTAAAATTTAACCCTTGATTTGCTAAAGGAAAAGCTAAAGGAATTTGGAATATATACATATATATTATGTATATTGTAGATATATTTGGAATATCTATCTTCTAGCAAGAAATAGAAAAGTGACCTGTAGGTAGTAGTGAAAGTCTTATCAATTACACTATTGTTATTGTCATAAGACAAAAGCCTGGATTATTTTGCATTTTAGAAGTAAATATTGCCCTTTCTTTTTTCATTGTCATAAATGCTAATGTCTCTATCATCCATTCATACCCTCTCACCAAATGATTGCCTCAGGCAGACTAAGGTGTAAGTTAAGGACTCAAGAAGGCAAAAGGGAAAAACACAATAATAGTTTTCAAACCATCTCTTCTTTTAAACGTTTTTTTTCCTCTCTCAGAATAGTTAATCTGACTGAATGGCAGTAAAATATAGTGATCAAAAGCACAGGCTTTGGAGTCATACATAGTGGTTTTAAGTCTCAATTTCATTACTATAAGTTAAACAACTCAACATCTTAGTTTTCTGTATTATAAAATGTAGGTAACAATCATTAGTGAAGGTGAAATAGGATGGAACAGGTAAAGTGCTTTGCAAAAGTAAGTAATCAATAAATAGCAGTGGTTTATTTTATTGTTGACAACAATAGTACACCTATTGAACAAATGAGCTAGATTCCATATCTGGGTCACTATCTCAATATCTGGTCTCAGTGTGTCAACTGAAATTCATTTCTTCTAGGAAAAATGCAGGAGAAATTGTGCAAGTACCAATTTGCATGTAAGACTTGAGGTAGTTGGGAGAAAAAAAGAAAAAGGAATATCATTTTTTTCTTATTTCAAAAACTCATACTATCTTCTAGGAGGGTAGAAAGGGCAAACTGGAAATAGAAAAGAAAGGAAGAGGAGAACTACAGAGTGGCTTTCCCCTGGAATCAATCCAGATCACAGTTACATACTTCTCCCATAACATCCTCCCTGCATCCTGGTACCACAGCAATTAGAGAAGACCACTGTGATTTTTGCTCAAAATCAAAGGAAACTGGAGGCTCTTGACCACATGAAATCTAGGTAAGATAGTTGCACAGGGCTCTTCCATGGAAATACATGGGGGGGCATATAAATGAAAGGAATGTTTGATGTTGGTTTCCAAAAAACTCTTTGCCCAGGGAGAGATTTGAAATATGTCAGGAAAGTAGAAAATAATATTGATTTGATCTGTTGCATTACATGTGTATCTTGAAAGGTAAAAGAATAATTGGCTGTAAAAGATTGGGCTGTGTTGAAAGTTTGTTACTTATGTACTACTTTGCTTCTGTCTTTGATACTGAAAATTATTTCACAATAGGCAAAAAATAGCATTTTTTTCTTGCACCCAACACTCTTTTCTTCATTAAAATTGTCTCTGAATCCTGTGACGTGAGGCTCATCTCTTGTGCTCCCTGCAGTAGGGGAAAAAAATAAGAGCTGGAAGAAATAGAAGGTGAAATGTCAAGTACTTAAGGTATTCCTGTCTAACCTTGGGCAGAGGTCAGCTACTGAACTCAGAATGTAATAAGGCAAAGTCTAGAATGTGTTTTTATAATGCAATGGCTTATAAGCCATGCTGACAGTGGGCTGTACTCTCACAGCTCTATTTATTTATAGCTCCCCCCCACCCAAATGCTACAGAACAACAAGTATTCTGACAAGTTGGAATGCTAATAGATTATGCAAAAACAAATCAATAAAAACCCTTTTCAAAATGCCTATCTTTCTCCACTAATTAGGAAATAGGAGAGTGGGTGTTCTTTTTCATATCTTAAAAAAATGTGGGGATCAGGAGGTTTGGTAGGGATGAAATAAATGCCTTTTGACCTGATCTGTAGAATAGGAAGGATTTAGTTAGATTTAGAGGTTCCAGACAATATTTCATGTTTATACAATTCTATTCTGGTCAGTGTTTTGTGCCCTCTAATTCCTGTGGTTGAATAGTCTTTGAGACCAGCTCTCTGTATCATGGTCCTTAAATTTAGAGTGTTGCATGTTCTAGCCAACAACAGAGCAACTGTTCCCTGGCTCTTTAAACATGGCCAGGGCCATTGGCTTATCTTTCCTCAATGATTTTTCATTTAGAAAAGCTATTCACTGTATAAACAGATGGAACCATACTAGATATGTAAGGGTGTCTAATAATTAGGGACAGCTGCTTCAGGTAAATGCAGTCTGCAGATGGCAAAGGAACACGAGATTATGCTAATTTTCCCAAAATAACTTTTTTCAAAGGCTTATAACAGAGCAGAATCTTCTGTTGTGTTCTGGAAACAATGATAATGCAAAGAGTAATGAGAGTAATAGGCCTCGGTAGTGTCTTTCTTTGCTTCCCCCCCCACAACCTGTGATTGCAGTCTTGGATGATTCTGAAGGATAGTCCAGAAGACAAAGCACACCTAAGTGGAGGAGGAAATCTGCTTATTTATTCTAGTTTCTGTTAACCAGCACCGTGTTTTATGAGCTTCCAGCAAAAAAACATAGCACAGCACCCAAAATGAGACCGATCTGGTGGACCATGAAGTGTATTTTCAGTCATCTCTTACTGTAACTTTAGCCGGACACAACTGAGTGGTCTCAAGAAGGTCCTGAGGCCTGAGTTCTAATCTCAGCCCAGTCACTTAGCATATTGTGTGGCCAGGGGCAAAGCAGTCTCTAGGTTTCTATTTATTCATCTTTCAGATGGAGCAAGATGAGTTCATAGAGGTACACTGAGGATGCAGTTAGTTAATACAAATGCTTTGAAGAAAATAAGTAAACCTTTAAACATAAAAACATTGTATAAGTTATTTTTTAGTGGCTCGTTCAGTCCTAGAGACGGTTTCCTTACTAAACAAATCCCTGTTTTTTCCCCAAAATCCTAAATGTCATTTAAAAGAACAGATTTTACTCTGGTCACTCCGTTTGTTTGCTAGTTCTGAGTATGTTGCATGCTCTATATGAAGTGAAACTTGCCTCCAGGTTTTCTTATAAGCATTGTTCTGGTCTCTTTCTGATATGTTCTGCCGTTTTACCATTAGAGCAATGTATGTCAAATTGTGGTCCTTATACCACCTTCACCAGAATCACTTCTTAAAAGGCAAGTTCTATGCCAGGGCCACAAGATCCACATTAAGGAGGTCTGATGAGGACTTATGCAATCCAAATTTTCACTAAATTTCACTAAATTCACGAAAGTTTGAGATTTACGACATTAAGCTTGCCTAAGGCAGAGGTGAACTGGTAAACACATCATTTTCCCCCTTTATTTGTCCTAGTCCAATCAGTGTCCAGCAAACATGGACAGGTAATTTGTACATGTTATTACATACTTTTACCCCTTGTTTCTCATGAGTGTGGGTTACCATTCTGCACAAACTTGCATAGTTGCAGTAAAGGGGTAGGGTATGGGTCTCATTTGGTTAAGCATCCAACTCTTGATTTCGGCTCAGGTCATGATCAAGACCCATTTTGGGCTCCATATTGGGTGTGGAGCCTGCTTAGGATTCTCTTCCCCTCTTCCTCTGCCCCTCCCCCCAGCATATGCAATCTCTCTCTATAAATGAATGAATGAATGAATGAATGAATAAATAAATAAATAAATGGAATAAAATTGTATGTTTCTTTTCCTCAGTTTGGCATATGCAAGTTGGAGTCTTATTTTTTCTCTCTTGCTGTATTCCTTAGGAGCCATTTTGACCTATGGAGTCAGAGTCAGAGTCAGGCAGGCTTGCATCAGCAAGATTCCAAGACTCTTTACCACAGTTCCCAAAGCAGTGTTCCTCAAAGTGTAGACCCTGAAGCGGCAGTGTAAGTATCACCTGGGAATTTGTTAGAAATACAAACTCACAGTATCCTCCTCTCCACTAGACCTCTGAATCAAACTGGAGTGTGCTTAGCAATCCCTATTTTGACAAGTGCTATAGGGGATTCTGATGCAGGCTGAAGTTTGAAAGCCACTGCCCTTAAAGCATTTTCTACCCCAAACTGCATTATCTCAACCTTGAAGCAGCTGGAAAGGTAAAGGAGAAATTGATTTGAGCAGGAAAACATGGGCATGGCAATGAAATGAATTACTTAAATGAAAGGGTCTTGTTTAGGGTATTTGTGCTTAGGGAGATCAGATCTTTAAACAGCAACTCTCCTGAAAGTGTCTAGAAATACTGTACATAAACACAATTATAACGCTTAACCATATATGTATGTATGCATGTTTATGTGTGTATATGTATGTAAATATGCATATGTGTATATAATTACACATTTACATAATTAAATTGACTAAATTAAAATAATCTGAATCATATAGAGATTCTTAATCTCAGGAAACAAACTGAGGGTTGCTGGGGGGGTGGGGAAGGGTTAGAGTGGCTGGGTTATGGACATTGGGGAGGGTATGTGCTATGGAGAGTGTTGTGAGTGCTGGGAAGACACTGTTTAAGATTTGTGTAAGACTGATGATTCACAGACCTGTACCCCTGAAGCAAATAATACATTATATGTTAATAAAATAAAAAAAGATTCACAAAAATAAAATAAAATAAGAGAACAGAATATACAAATATACCAATTACCAGCAATGAAATTGAATCAGTAATCAAAAAACTCCTTTCCAAAAAAGTCCAGGACCAGATAGCTTTTTCTAGATATGTCTCTGGAGGCAAGGAAAAAAACAAAAACAAAAACTCTATGCGGTTTCATCAAAACATAAAAGCTTCATAAAAGACACATCCGTTGTTAAAAAAAATATATATAAAAGCTTCTGCATAGTGAAGGAAACAATCAACAGAATCTAAAGTCAACCTACTGAATGGGAGGAGATATGTGCAAATGACATATCTGATAAAGGGTTAGTATCCCAAATATATAAAGAACTGTTGGAATTCAACAGCAAAACCAAAATAATGCAAATTTAAAAATTGGTAGAAGATATGGACATTTCTCCAAAGAAGACATCCAGATAACTAACAGACACATGAAAAGATGCTATCATCACTAATCATCAGGGAAATACAAAATTAAACTAAATGAGCTATCACCCCACACCTGTCAGAATGGCTAAAATCAACAACACAAGAAATAACAGGTGTTGGCAAGGATGTGGAGAAAGGGGAACCCTTTTGCTCTGTTGGTGAGAATGAAAACTGGTACAGCCATTGTGGAAAACAGTATAGAGACTCCTCAAAAAGTTAAAAGTGGAAGTACCCTACAATCCAGCAGTTGCACTACTAGGTATTTTTTTAATTAAATTAATTTTTTTTTCAGTGTTCCAAAGTTCATTGTTTATGCACCACACCCAGTGCTCCATGCAATATGTGCCCTCCATAATACCCACCACCGGGTTCACCCAACCCCCCCATCACTCCCCTCCAAAACCCTCAGTTTGTTTCTCAGAGTCCACAGTCTCTCATGGTTTCCCCTCTCCCCTTCCAATTTCCCCAACTCGCTTCTCTCCATCTCCCAATATCCTCCGTGTTATCCCTAATACTCCACAAGTACGTGAAACCATAGGATAATTGACTCTCTGCGTGACTTATTTCACTCAGCATAATCTCTTCCAGTCCCGTCCATGTTGATACAAAAGTTGGGTATTCATCCTTTCTGACAGAGGCATAATACTCCATTGTACATGTGGACCGTATCTTCTTTATCCATTCGTCCATTGAAGGGCATCTTGGTTCTTTCCACAGTTTAATGACTGTGGCCATTGCTGCTATGAACATTGGGGTACAGATGACCCTTCTTTTCACTACATCTGTATTTTTGGGGTAAATACCCAGTAGTGCAATTGCAGGGTCATAGGGTAGCTCTATATTTAATTTCTTAAGGAATCTTCACACTGTTTTCCAAAGTGGCTGCACCAACCTGCATTCCCAACAAGAGTGTAAGAGGGTTCTACTTCCTCCACATCCTCTCCAACACTTGTTTATGTCTTTCTGATTTTGGCCATTCTAACTGATGTAAGGTGGTGTCTCAATATGTGTGGTTTTTTAAAAGATTTTGTTTATTTATTTGACAGAGATCACAAGTAGGCAGAGAGGCAGACAGAAAGAGAGGGGGAAGGAGATTCCCCTCTGAGCAGAGAGCCCAATGTGGAGCTCCATCCCAGGACACTGGGATCATGACCTGAGCCAAAGGCAGAGGCTTTAACCCACTGAGCCACCCAGGCGCCCCTCTCAATGTGGTTTTGATTTGAATCTCCCTGATGGCTAATGATGATGAACATTTTTTCATGTCTGTTAGCCATTTGTATGTCTTCTTTGGAGTAGTGTATGTTCATATCTTCTGCCCATTTTTTGACGTGATTATCTGTTTTGTGTGTGTTGAGTTTGAGGAGTTATTTATAAATATTGGATATCAGACCTTTGTCTGTAGTGTGTGAATATCTTCTCCCATTCCGTGGGTTGCCTCTTTGTTTTGTTGATGCTTTGCTGTGCAGAAGCTTTTGATCTTGATGAAGTCCCAAAAATTCACTTTCGCTTTTGTTTCCTTTGCCTTTGGAGACATATCTTGAAAGAAGTTGCTGTGGCTGATATTGAAGAGGTTACTGCCTATGTTCTCCTCTAGGATTTTGATAGATTCCTGCCTCACATTGAGGTCTTTTATCCATTTTGAATTTATCTTTGTGTATGGTGTAAGAGAATGGTCAAGTTTCATTCTTCTACACATAGCTGTCCAGTTTTCCCAGCACCATTTGTTGAAGAGACTTTTTTCCACTGTACGTTTTTCCTGCTTTGTCAAAGATTATTTGACCGTAAAGTTAAGGGTCCATATCTGGTCTTTCTACTCTGTTTCAATGGATTATGTGTCTGTTTTTATGCCAGTACCATGATGTCTTGGTGATCACAGCTTTGTGGTAAAGCTTGAAACCAGGCAACGTGAAGCCCCCAGTTTTGTTCTTCTTTTTCAACATTTCCTTAGCAATTCAGGGTCTCTTCTAATTCCATACAAATTTTAGGATTGTTTGCTCCAGCTCTTTGAAAAATGTCAGTGGAATTTTGATTGGGATGGCATTGAAAGTATACATTGCTC
Source organism: Lontra canadensis (assembly GCF_010015895.1). Classification (NCBI taxonomy): domain Eukaryota; kingdom Metazoa; phylum Chordata; class Mammalia; order Carnivora; family Mustelidae; genus Lontra; species Lontra canadensis. The sequence continues at coordinate 1,774,885 of NW_022631166.1, read as the reverse complement.
TAAGCAGTATAGACATTTTAACAATGTTTATTCTTTCGATCCATGAGCATGGAATGGTCTTCCATCTTTTGGTGCCTTCTTCAATTTCTTTCATGAGTGTTCTGTAGTTCTTTGAGCACAGATCCTTTACCTCTTTGGTTAGGTTTATTCCTATTTATCTTATGAGCCTTGGGGCTATAAATGGAATCAATTCTCTACTTTCCCTTTCTATATTTTCATTGTTAAGTGTATAAGAAAGCAACTGATTTCTGTACATTGATTTTGTATCCTGCCACATTACTGAATTGCTGTATGAGTTCTAGTCATTTGGGGGTGGAGTCTTTTGGGTTTTCCATATAAGGTATCATGTCATCTGCAAAGAGAGAGAGTTTGACTTCTTCATTGCCAATTTGAATACATTTTATTTCTTTTTGATGTCTGATTGCTGTTGCTAGGACTTCTCATACTATGTTGAACAAGAGTGGCAAGAATGGACATCCTTGTCTTGTTCCTGATCTCAAAGGGAAGGCTGTCATCTTTTCCCCATTGAGGATGATATTCGCTGTGGGTTTTTCATAGATAGAGTTTATGAAGTTGAGGAATGTTCCCTCTATCCCTATACTTTGAAGGGTTTTAATCAGGAACGAATGCTGTATCTTGTCAAATGCTCCTTCTGCATCAATTGAGAGGACCATGTGGTTCTTGTCTCTTCTCTTATTGATTTGTTCTATCACATTGATTGATTTTTGAATGTTGAACCACCCTTGCACCCCATGGATAAATCCCATCTGGTCATGGTGGATAATCTTTTTAATGTTCTGTTGGATCCTATTAGCTAGGATCTTGTTGACACTCTTGGCATTCATATTCCCCAGGGATATTGGTCTGAAATTTTCCTTTTTGGTGGAGTCTTTGCCTGGTTTGGGGATCAGGGTAATGCTTTCTTCATAAAAAGAGTCTGGAAGTTTTCCTTCTGTTTCTAGTTTTTGAAACAGCTTCAGGAGAATAGGTATTATTTCTTCCTTGAATGTTTGGTAGAATTCCCCAGGGAATCTGACAGGTCCTGGGCTCTTATTTTTTGAGAGGTTTTTGATCACTGCTTCAATCTCATTACTAGATATTGGTCTATTCAGGTTGTCAATGTCTTCTTGATTCAGTTTTGGAAGTTTATAGGTTTCCAGGAATGCATCCATTTCATCTAGGTTGCTTAAATTATTGGCCTATAACCCTTGATAATAATTTCTGATGATTGTTTCTATTTCCTCAGTGTTAGTCGTGATCTCTCCCTTTTCATTCATAATTTTATTAATTTGGGTCCTCTCTCTTTTCTTTTGGATTAGTTTGGCCAAAGGTTTATCGATCTTATTGATTCTTTCAAAAATCCAGCTTCCTGTTTTGTTGATGCATTCTACTGTATCTCTAGTTTCTGTCTCATTGATCTCTGCTCTAATTTGATTATTTCCCTTCCTGTGTGTGGGGTTGGCTTAATTTGGTGTTGATTCTCCAGTTCTTTAGGTGTAAAGACAGCTGGGGTATTCTGGATTTGTCCAATTTTTTTGAGGGAAGCTTGGATGGTTATGTATTCCCCCCTTAGGACCGCCTTTGCCATATACCATAGGTTTTGGACCAATGTGTCTTCATTCTCATTGGTTTCTATGAATTGTTTAAGTTCTTCTTTGATTTCCTGGTTGATCCAAGCATTCTTAAGCAAGGTGGTCTTTAGCTTCCAGGTGTTGAATTCCTCCCAAACTTTTTCTTTTGGTTGAGTTCTAGATTCAAAGCATTGTGGTCTGACAATATGCAGAGAATAATCTCAGACTTTTGGTATCAGTTGAGTCAGTTGAGCCCTGATTGGTGACCCAGTATGTGGTCTATTCTGGAGAAGGTTCTATGTGCGCTTGAAAAGAATGACTATTCTGTTGTTTAGGGGTGGAATATTCTGTATATATCTATGAGGTCCATCTAGTCCAATGTGTCATTCAAAGCTCTCATTTCTTTATTGATTTTCTGCTTGGATGATCTGTCTATTACTGAGAGTGGCATGTTAAGATCCCCTAACATTAATGTACTCATATCAATATGACTCTTTATCTTGATTAACAGTTGTCTTATGTAGTTGGCTGCTCCAGTATTGGTAGCATAAATATTTACAATCGTTAGAGCTTCTTGGTGGATAGACCCTTTAAGAATGACGTAGTGTCCTTCTTTATCTCTGACTACAGTCCTTATTTTAAAATCTAATTTTTCTGATATGAGACTCACTACCCAAGCCTTCTTTTGAGGCCCATTGGCATGAAAGATGCTTCTCCATCCTTTCACTTTCACTCTGGATGTATCCTTAGGTTCCAAATGGGTCTCTTGTAGACAACATATGGACGGGTCATTTTATCCAATCTGCAGCCCTGTGCCCTTTTATGGGAGCGTTTAGGCCGTTCACGTTGAGAATGATTATTGAAAGATATGTTTTTATTGACATCATATTGCCTGTGAAGTCCTTGTTTCTATAGACTGTCTCTGTAAATTTGTGTTGTATGTCACTCTTGGGTTCTTTTTTCTTTTATAGAACCCCCCTTAATATTTCTTGTAGTGCCAGCTTGGTGGTCACATACTCTTTTAAACCCTGCCAGTTTTGGAAGATCTTTATCTCTCCATCCATTTTGAATGTCAACCTTGCTGGATAAAATATTCTTGGCTGTATGTTCTTCTCATTTAGTGCCCTGAATATGTCTTGCCAGCCCTTTCTGGCTTGCCAGGTTTCTGTGGACAGGTCTGATGTTATTCTGATGGACCTTCCTCTGTATGTAAGGAATCTCTTTGCCTTAGCTGCTCTAAAAAGCTCTTGTCTACAATTATGATTCATCAGTCTCACAATGAAGTGCCTCGAGGTCTGTCTAGAGTCTATGATCTTGGGGGGTGTTATTTCTACCTGTAGGATACCAACACTGGTTCCATTCCCCAGATTGGGAAAATTTTCATGGAGAATTTTTTCAACTATATCTTCTAGTCTTCTTTCTTTCTACTCCCCCTCAGGGATCACAGTAATTCTGATGTTGGAATATTTCATGGCATCATTTATTTCCCTAATTCTATTTTCCTGGCTTCTAAGCTGTTTCTTTTCTGCCTCCTCCTGATCCTTTTTCTCTATCAGTTTGTCCTCTAGGTCACTAATTCTATCTTCTGCCTCAGTTACCCTAGCTTAGAGTATTTAGATTGGAGGGGATCTCATTGATAGCATTTTTAACCTCTTCCTGGGCTTCTCTCACTTCTGCCCTTAGAGATTCTATATTGTCACTAATGGTTTTCTCCAACCTAGCCATTGCCTGGATAATTGTTACCCTGAATTCCCTTTCTGACATATTGTTTATATCTATATCCAATAGTTCTGATAGAGAGGGCACAGTTTCTGAATTTTTCCTCTGTTGAGTGTTCTTCCTCCTAGTCATTTTGGTGAGAGGTGGTTGAGGGGATGTGTAGCTGAATATATCAACTGCAATCCAGGCCAGGTGCTCCCTGGAATGCTTCCGAGCAACTGGATGTCACCACCACCAAAAAAAAAAAAAAGAGAGAGAGAGAGAGCGAGCGAGAGAGAGAGAGAGAGAGAGAGAAAAGGGAAGACCCAGCCCAAATGGGCCCCAAAGGTAAGATGTATAAGGTAAATAAACAAAAACGAACAAACAAAAAGATCAATAAAAGTAAACGACAAAAAAAAAAAAAAAAGAATCCAGCCAGAAATGAACCCTAAGGATAGTACTTATATAATACCAGAACAAACACAAATACATAGAATTGCTGACAGAAGAAAAAGATGGGACGGTGGTTATAAATCCTCAATGTGGGCGAGGAAGGTTATTTTGATTCTTCCTGGGGGTATCTTGATATCTTTGTTAAAGGACTCAACTTTTCAGAGATCAAGGGAAATTGAATCTTGTTTATATATAGGGGTAGTATTGATTAGGGAAAGAGGATTACCTTAAGCTTTTATCTATATATATACTAAAAAAATAGAAAAGAATAGGAAAAACACAGGTATATGTATGAAAAAGTTCAAGTTAATAGGTTATTATGGAATATGTTGTATTAAACCTCTAGTTGTAATGGTAAAAAAATTAAACAGAATGAGAATAGTGAGAACAAATTAAAAATAAAAGTCATATCTATGAAATATACAGGTTTTAGGGCAATACTAGGAGCTTAATGTATTGTTTTCCCCTGATATTGGGGATTTACAGTTTTATGGGGACCCTGTGGTGGTTGTCCTCTCTTTCGTTTGGCTGACTTTCTGGGGGAGGGGACTGCCCCATTGTTTTTCAGTCAGTCTTGCTTGGGTTGAGAGCCCTCCTGCTCCCTATCAAGGGGCTGGGCTCTGTGGAAACCGGTTTTTCAGGCTTTTTTTCTCCGGGGGTTTTTGTTCTTTGGTAGCTTTTTGTGGCTTTTTGGAGGTTTAGTGGAAAACAAACTGCACCCAGACCTCTGTCTCAGAGAGAGGCCTCAGTCCGCTCCTCTCTGGGTGGTCCAGAACACACAGACTCCCCCTCTGCAAACTCCGCTGAGCCATGCAACCTCCCACAGGCAGGGCACTGTCTCAGAGGTCACCCAAAGCGCCTGCTTGTAGCCACCCCCCCCCCCCCCTCCCCCCCCCCCCCCCCCCCCCCCGTGCCACTGCAATCTCTAGTGATATTGATCCAGGGAGCCTGTTTCAGGTGGCTCTCTTTGCTGGGACTGCTCTCTGGGGTCCAGACCTCAGGTTGCCACTGGGGGATGAGGACCAGAGATTTCACTGAGTTCTTTAGGTCCCAGCTCGGAGAGTCCAGACCCTTGGCCAGTCCTAGAGACTGCCAGCTAGTGCCCGCATGGAGTTTTCTCAGGTTCAGTTGAGGAATGGGTCAGACCCTGGTTGTGCAGTGCACAAAAGTTTTAGAGAGTGCAGGCTTGTGCAGTCACCAGACTCCCTCATGCAGGGGTGGGAGTGCGCCCAGCCCAGCTGTGGTGTAAGCCATGCAACCCCCGGGGGCTCCACAACACTCTCTGGCAGGGGTGGTCACTGGCCATGGCCATCCTGGGACCATGGGCTTAGGCCAGTGCTCATGACCACCCAATTCCTCCGGTTGCCCCTTAAGATCTTTTGCTCTTATTGAGTGCAGTTAATGCTGGTCCCCAATCACAGGGCACTTTCGTATTGGGGTATTATTTTCCAATGGGTCACTTCTGGTGTCTCCCTCCCCCTTCTGTTTATCCTCCAGTATCAGTCTGAGCATTTCCACTCCAGTTTACCCCTCCCCTGGTGTCTTCTTCCCCCATAGAGATCCAGAAGTGTATAATCCTACATATCAGGCTGATTTCATGGGCATTCAGAGTGTTCTGGTAGATAATTAGCTCACTTTAGGGGACCGGTTGAAACAGTGTCTCCTATTTCTCGCCCATCTTGCCCCTCGATCTGCCCTACTAGGTATTTACCCCAGAATACACAATACTAATTCAAAGGATACCTACAGCCCTATTCAAGGATACCTATACTACCTATTCAAGGATAACTACACCCCTATGTTTATAGTAGCATTATCTACAATAGCCAAACTGTGGAAACAGCCCAAGTGTCCATCAATTGCTGAATGGATAAAGAAGATGTAGTATATGTGAACAATGGAATATTACTCAGCTGTAAAAAGAAATCTTGCCATTTGTAATGACATGGATTAAGCTAGAGAGTATAAGGCTAAGAAAAATAAGTGAGATTAAGACAAATACCATATGATCTCACTCATATGTGGAATTTAACAAACAAAACAAGAAATGAAAAAGACAGAGGAAGAGACAAACCAAGAAACAGACTCTTAACTGTAGAGAGCAAACTGATGTTTACCATAGGAGAAGTGTGTGTGGGGGCATGGGTTAAATAAATGATGGGGATTAAGGAATGCACTTATGATGAGCACTGAGTAAATCACTATATTGTATATCTGTACTAATATTAATTATATGTCAGCTACACTGAAATTAAAATTTAAAAAACTCAAAGAAAAAGAAAAACAAAACAAAAAGAAAATAACAGAGAAAGAGTAGAGACTTTTTTTTAAAAAAGATTTTTTTAAAGATTTTTATTTATTTGACAGAGAGAGAGATCACAATTAGAGAGATAGAGGAGGAGGAGGCAGGCTCCCTGCCTAGCAGAGAGCCTGATGTGGGACTTGATCCCAGAACCCTGAGATCAGGACCTGAGCTGAAGGCAGAGGCTTAACCCACTGAGCCACCCAGGCAGCCCCTAAAAAAGATTTTATTTATTTATTTGAGAGAAAGATAGAGTGAGAGAGAGCATGGCGGGTTGCGGGGAAGGTCAGAGGGAGAAGCAGACTTCCTATGGAGCTGGGAGCCCGGTGCAGTACTTGATCCCGGGACTCCAGGATTTTGACCTGAGCTAAAGGCAGTGGCTTAACTAACTGAGCCACCCAGACACCCCTAGAGACCATTGAGCAGTAATAAAAATCTTAGCAAGAGCAATTGATAAAAAAGCAAGTGAACAAATTTGAAATATATTGAATATATTGAATAAATTGAAATATATACCAATCAGCAAGTCCAGATGATATGCATTCTGGGGTCTTGAGGGAATTCACTAATGATTTCCCTAAGCCACTAACAACTGGAAAACCTGAGAAAACCCACTTGGTTATGCACCATGTTTTGCCTTGTCAGCGTTCTGCATAATGGACGTATTCTGGCAGGTGTATTCAATAGGCCCTGTCTGCTCTCCATCCTCATCACACCAAGGAAATAATAGATTCAATTTCTAGGTATAGATGATATCAGACTTAACAGAATATAATTTTTTTTTTAATTTTATAAATGGATCCTCCTCAGCACTGCATGCTGTAATTCAGGCTCCTGGTGTGTTACACATGACAAATATTGCTCCCAATGTCTACACAGGGCAGCTGGGCCTATGTGGCCTTCAGTTGCTTGTTCTGTGATTTACTAGTTTAAAGTCGAGCAGTAGGAATGGAGAGAGAAAGCTAGGAGCTTTTACACAGAAATGGAGTTTGAGATCAAGGCAAATTATATCCTGATGTTGTTTTCTCCTCTTGCATGGTTCTGAGAACAAAACACGGAGAGGCTGAAGTGGCTGAAGAGCTATTTGGCCAGAGATGTAAGCTCTTCAGGAATGAATAAAAGTCTCTGATTCTTGCTGCTTCCGCAGACCAAAGGGTTGGGCTGGGTTGATCTCTTGGCCAGATCTAAGGCTTAGGAATCCAAGATACAAGTTGGGACCATTCCTTATACAAAGCAGATAGTGCCCCACAATACAGTGATGGGTCACGCTCCTGCCCCTAGCCATATGCTGTATCCTTACTGACATCCAGTCACTTGAGAAGTTACTGGGAACAAGGGTGGATGCTTCTATGCAATCCCATCCTGGGGAAAAAAACTCCAAATGCATTTTCTTCATGGACAGCAGATGTTTTGTGGTGATGAATGATTCTAGGTAATGTTGGATGGGGATTTTGTGTGTTAATGTTCTTTTCCTGGATACATTTACATATTCTTAACTAGCTTTTCTCATATTTTAATAAAATCTAAGCCTTTCTCTCAGCTCATTCTGATGTGCTGTTTCAATCTCTTATATAACTTCATGGTCCCATACCAAAAAAAAAAAAAAGTGGAAACAAGGCCACGTGTACTTAAATTGTCATCTGTCAGAGGTAGTAGGGCATTAATGGAATGATTACTGATCTAGGGATTGCTTATTATCCTAGGACTATAATTATCTAGCTTGATTATCGTGGGGTCATCCTTTTCCCATTACTTACCCTCAGTTTCCTCGTGTGTAAAGTGTAGCATTGGATGACATGGCCTTTAATATCTATTTCTATTTCTAAAATTCTGTGACTTTTGAATAGGAGATCCTTAATGTACGTGAATTCTATCATTTGTTGCATTTCTCTTTAAGAATAACACCTCATGTCCATAGTGTATCAGTTTGTCATTTTGCCAAGACATGAAACTGAATTTCACAAATGAGGCTGGAATGTGGGAGAGTTGCTTAGCTAGTGAGCATACCTAACCAACCACCAAGCACCTTCCTCTCAATAGGGTTCTATTTTTCTTTACTTATTAGGTAGTTTTGTGAGGGAAGTTAGATACAATGGTGAATTTGGAAAAATGATCCTTGTTTACATGAAGGGCCTATTAGATAGTGTACATGAGACCGAATGTCACTGCCCGTGAAGCCGATTTGATCTTACATTCTTTGTACCTCAATTTCCTCATCTGTTAAATATGGATGCATTGATCAGAGACTTATTTCTCATGCAAGGCTGATATGGAGAAGAAAGACAAGGAGACAATATACCAGTTCTTACCTACTTCATCCTCTAAATTACACATTACTTCTGCTCATCCACAAAGTCTACCCTAACTGCAAAGGAAACTGGGATATGTAGCAGAGTAAATAGAGTATTTGGTGGGCATCAGTAGTCTCTGTCACTAGTCCCTGAGAGGATAAAGGGATTACTCTTCCTCTCATCGCATGCTGGGATATTAACAACAACAACTACTACTACTATTTATTTTGAACCAGATAATTTGCCAAGTGTTATACATACATTATCTCATTTAATCTTTAAAACACTGTAAGGTAGCAGCTATTACAACTGTATTTTACAAATGAGAAACTGACACAGAGGTTAAGAGATTAGCCCAAAATCACCTGGCAATAAGTATCTGAGCCCAGGTTGAGATAAGAATGTAGCAAAGTCCTCCTTCCAGGAAACTAGCTGTTTATCCCATTGCTTTTATTTTTTTTTAAGATTTTAAGTTTATTTTTGTGAGAAAGAGAAAGAGAGCACAAGCACACGAGCAAGGGGAGGGGTATGGGGAGGGGCAGGAGGAGGGACAAAGGAAGAAGCAGAATCCCCACTGTGTAGGAAGCCTGATGCAGGACTCCATTCCAGGACCCTGGGATCATGACCTAAGCTCAAGGCAGACGCTTAACTGACTGAGCCACTGAGGTGCCCTGTCCCATTGCTTTTAGATACTGGTGCATTGTACCTACACCTGCTCCTGGATTAGGATTCTTGATAGGATTATATTGCCAGAAGGGGTTGTTTTGAAATTTTGTCAGGATGTTTTTAGTTGTCACATGTAGGAGAGTGCTACTGAGTAAGAGGAAGGGTCAGAGATGTTAGATTTTCTGCAGTGAGGACATTCTCACACAATGAAAAATTGTCCTATTTATGTCCCACAAGACTTTTGAATGTTGAGGTGTTCAGGACTTATTTAAAATTACACAATCTTAGAAGCTAAGTCTGTTTTGCTTATAAACACAGAGCATATTTTGCATAATTATTAATATATGCTAAATTTTCTAAGAATGAAATGTTTTATTGAACAAAGATTTTATTTTGTTAGAACTTTATTAATAATAATAGCTAAAATGTATCCAGCTTAATATGTGCAAGCACTGTTGTAAGCATGTTATATATATTAACTTATTTAATCCTCACAGTACCCTAAAAAGCACATACTATTATTATGCCCATTTTACAGATGAAGAAACTGAAGCACAGAGAAGTTAAATAATTTGCTCAAGTCAAGCCACACAGCCTTAGCAAGTTGCATTTAACATTTTGGAAAATTCTATTATGATGGCAATGCTTCTCATGGTATTTATCTTCATTTTTAAAAAACATTTCTGGTATTCATCACTTTTTTTCATTCATCCAAGTATCTGTCTGGTATTTTAGTCCTTTTGCCTGAAGAAATTCCTTTAATATTTTTGTGCTACAGGTTTGCTGGCAGTGAATTATCTCAGCTCTTGTCTGAAGATTTCTTTATTTCTTCTTAATTTCTGAAAGATATTTTCTCTGGGTATAGACATTGGAGCTGACATCTTTCTTTCAGTATTTCAAAGATATCACTCCATTATCTTCTGGTTTGCATAGTGCTTATAGTGTTTGAAACACCAATATAACATTATCAAATCAATCTGAATATATAGCAGTCACATTCACAGTAGACATCTTGCCCCTTCATATGTCTCTTAGTGTGTTTATATCAAAGCATTTACTTATTAAGATATATATTATTTTATTATTAATTACTTTCCCTTTCTTTCTCCCTTACATTACAGTTAAGGCATCACAATTTTTTTCAAATTATTTTTATAGGAGATTTATATTACATATGAATTTCATTTGGGGATATTAAAGTGAACATTACAAATATTTGTTAGAAAAAAGGGATGTCTAATAAGTTGTTGCTGTCTTAGACAAAAAGTTATTAACTCAGGAAAACTGATTTTTAGTTTTCCCCCTCTCATTTGATCTGATCTGTTTCTTGGCTTTTATTAATTCTCATTAATAATGGCCACCTCTGATTTGTATTTCACTGATAATGAGAGATGTTGAGCATTTTCTTCATGTATCTTTGGCCATCTTAGTGTTTTCTTTGAAAAACTGTCTATTCATATCTTCTACCCATTTCTTCACTGGGCTATTTGTTTTGTAGATGTTGAGTTTTATAAGTTCTTTTTTATTTTAGAGAGAGAGAGTGAGAGAGAGAGAGAAGAGGGGGAGGGCAGAGAGAAGAAAGAGTCCCAAGCAGATTTCATGGCAAGTGTGGAGCCTGATGTAAAGCACAATACCACAACCCTGAGATCATGACCCGAGCTGAAATCAAGAGTCAGATGCTTAATCACCTGCACCACTCAGGCACCCCTTTAGTTTCTTTATGTATTTTAGATACTAGCCCTTTATCGGAAATGTCATTTGCAAATATTTTCTCCCATTCAGTAGATTGCCTTTTAGTCTTGTCCATTGTTTCCTTTGCTGTGAAGACATTTTTTATTTTGATGAGGTCCCAATAGTTTATTTTTGCTTTTGTTTCCCTTACCTCAAACTATAATCAGATATACCTCACACCAGTCACAATGGTTAAAACTACACAGAAAACAACAGGGGTTGGCAATGATTCAGAGAAAGGGGAACCTTCTTACAATGTTGGTGAGAATACAAACTGGTGCAACCACTCTGGAAAACAATTTGGAGGCTCCTCAAAAAGTTAAAAATAGAACTACCGTAAATCCAGCAATTGCACTATGAGGTATTTACCCAAAGGATACCAAAATATTAATTTGAAGGGGTACAGACACTCTGATGTTTATAGCAGCATTATCAACAATAGCCAAATTATGGGAAGAGCCCAACTGTTCATTGACTGATAAATGGATAAAGAATATACGGTAATTATATAGAATGGAATATTACTCGGCCATGAAAAGAATGATTTTTTTTTTGCTATTTGCAATGATGTGGAAAGGAGCTAAAGGGTATTATGCTAAGTGAAATAAGTCAGTTAGAGAAAGACAAATACTATATGGTTTCACTCATATGTGGAATTTAAGAAACAAAACAAAAATAGGGGGAAAGAGAGGCAAACCAAGAGACAGACTCTTAACTCTAGAGAACAAACTGATGGTTACCAGATGGTAGGTGGGTGAAATAGTTGATGGATATTAAGGAGTGCACTTGTCATGATTACCACTGGGTGTTGTATGTTAAGTGTTGAATCACTAAATTCTACACCTGAAACTAATGTTACACAGTACAGTAATTAACTGGAATTTAAATAAAAACTTAGAAAACAAACAATGGCCACTTCTGGATTGGTATTATATTTTCCAAATTTTCTACAATGAATAAACATTACTTTTGTAATCAGGAACTTAAAAAAATACTTAAAATAAGGAAAAAGAAGGTAAAAACAAAAAATTTCCCCATGTTGTATTCATAAGGCTATATAGATGACAAATATTTTGGATAATTTATTTTATATGTGGTATTTCAGGACAATAATGATTTAATGTACCATATTCAATCCTCCCTCCAAACAAACATTTCAAAACGTTTGTGAGTGGACAATTTATTTGAGGTTTAAATACCTACTTTGAGAATTTTAGGTACTATAGGGAGATATTTTAAGGTAGGTGATATTTTGGAAGCTGTATAATTATCTATTGCTGTACAACAAATTTCCCCCAAATTTAGCAGCTTAAAACATTAACCACTTATTATCTCACAATATCCAAGGGTAAGAGTTCAAGAGAGGCTTAGCTGGGTTATTCTGGCTCTGGATACCTTGTAAAGGTTTTAGTCAAGCTGTCATCCAGGACTACAGTCACCTGAAAGTTTGAGGCTAAAGGATATATTTATAAGCGCACTCCTATGGTTTTTAAAAGGAGTCTTCAGTGCTTTACTATGTGGGTCTTTCTATAAGACTGCTCACAACATGGTAACAGGAGAGAGAGAGAGAGAGAAGTGTTCTGTAAAGTGGAAAAGAAGATGGGTAACATATGATTTGGGAGTCAGGGAAGGGACAATTTGGTACCTATGGTGCTTCCTGAAAGGGACTCACCTTAGGAGGCAGTATGAGAGAAAAGGGGGAGGCAAGCAGTGGGTCCTGGAGGGTGCCAAATGGGAAGAGAGTTGTGAGTAGGGAAAGGTTAGGTGACAGCCAAAGACAACCCAATTCATTTTACAATTTTGCTGAGGACTTGGTGTGTGCTGTGTGTTTTCATTGAAAAGGAAAGCCCTTTAGTCTTTCTTGCTGTAGAATGTATTGCAGAAGTGACTCATTTAGACAATGATACTAGGAAAAAAGTTTTTCGCTTCAATCTCAAAGCATGCATGTTTCACACAGCTAAATGCTGGGCACGTTGTACATGTGCTTCCCAAAGCTATTCCTCTCTTTAGTTGGTGAGTACCAAGTGGGCATTTCTTTTTTTTTTTCTTCAATAAATGTTATTTTTATTGTTGTTATTCTCAGGATAAATCTTAAGGAAAAGTTTTTTTTTTATTTTTAAATTTTTTTAAATAAACATATAATGTATTTTTATCCCCAGGGGTACAGGTCTATGAATCGCCAGGTTTACACACTTCATAGCACTCACCATAGCACATGCCCTCCCCAATGTCCATAACCCCACCCCCCAGCAACCCTCAATTTGTTTTGTGAGATTAAGAGTCACTTATGGTTTGTCTCCCTCCCGATCCCATCTTGTTTCGTTTATTCTTTTCCTATCCCCCAAACCCCCCATGTTGCATCTCCACTTCCTCATATCAGGGAGATCATATGATAGTTGTCTTTCTCTGATTGATTTATTTTGCTAAGCATAATACCCTCTAGTTCCATCCCCAAGTGGGCATTTCTTAAAATACCCAGCCATCTTATCTTTGATAGGAGCGTTTGGTATACCCCCCCACACACACACACAAACACAACATTTTCACTGGGAGCAGAGGGTGTGGTGGGATGAAAATTATTCCTTAATAAGAAGGAGGGGTTTCATATAATTCTGCAGATCTGTGTGGTTTCCTTTAGACTGTTTAGTGCAACCTTGGCTTTCAGGGTCTGATGCATCAGATTTTAAGTAAATCAGCATCTCCATTCAAGCACAGTAAAGCAGCCCTTGTGAGCTATGAGCACAAATCCGATGACTACTCAGGCTCTAGGGTCAGACACTAAAAATGATGTGGAAAAAGTCCATGCTGAATGTAGAATTTTCATGTATATCTAAATTTGCCTTTTACTTTCCCATCCACTCTGTGCTACTGCTTTAAAGTGATTTCTGAGAGGAGGCTGGTCTTGAAAAACAATACCAATTGCGTAAACAAACCCCAAATCCCTCATTAAACTATGAGTACTGTAATAGAGTTCATTATTTTTCACCTTCCAGTTGTTGACTTTTTAAATTAGAGAACATGCTCAAAGTTGAATTGCACCCAGTACTTTCTGCAGAACTTCAAGCCAATTTTGCTATATTAAAATTTTACTTTGTGCCAGAAGGCTTCCTTCAAAGTGGCTTTGAAGGAATTTTTAGTCCTTCTATTGTGTGTTCTTTTTCAGATTCACATAAGAAATACTCACATCTATGTGACAAGATTTGTTTGCTGTATTAATGGCGAAAAAGTTATCAGAACTCAAAACTACCTCTCCTTAATCTAGAGACCTCAGACTCTATTCAAAGAATAGTGAGAAATGAGTGTGAGGGGTTTTTAGCCAGTAACACAGGTGATTCTGATGCACTCTAAGTCTGAGCATCCCTGATTATGTCAGATGTTTTCAAAATCTTGGAAAAGTTACTTCAGTGAATTTAATTTGTAGAATAATGAAAATAGTGAACACAGATGGAATGAATGGAATTTACTAAGTGGAAAAGATATATATTTAAACCTTAAAACATCTGTGAAAAAATATTTTATCTGCATATCAAATGAATCACAGGACTACAAAGTGGTTTTTAGGCTCAAATTCCTGATTCCAGCAGGTAAGTTCTTAAATCATCAAAGGGCAGGTGACAATGATGATAATAATAATAATAACAATAATAACACCAACAGTAAATGACAGCAATAGATAATACATGGCCTTGATTTTCATGGGACTTACAGCAAAGCAAAGAATGCAGATGTTAAGTGAATCATATGTAGGATGAGAGTTATAAAAGAAAGTATGGGATGCTATGGGAAGTCCTGTATGGGCTCCTATTTTCATTCGAGGGGTATTGGGAAAGGCCTGCCTGAGGAAGTCTTCTCTAACATAAACCCGAAAAACAAAGAGAGGATAAGCAAAGGGAATGGGAGAAGAGTGTTGTAGGCAGAGGAATAGCATGTTCAAAGGTACACAATAGAAGTGAAAAATATAGTGTGCTTAGAGTAGAACAAGGCAAAAAGTAGATAGAAAAAGTTCTGCTAGTATGTTGCCTGAGAATCTTTTCAAATCATTGTATATACCTCTCCTTGGAATACTCTTCCACCAGAACATAGCTGCCTCCTTCTCACCATTCAGAACCCACCTCCAGTATCACCTCCACATCAAGGCCTTTCTTGACCACCTTGACAATGTCTTTCTATCACTTTTCACTCTATCATGTTCTTCACTATATTCATCAGTAGGAACTATCTTTTTATGTTTCCTTGTTTATTACTTCTCTTCCTTCACTAAAACATAAGCCCACTGAAGGTAGAGACCCTGTCTGTGTCATTCACCACTGCATCTCCACAGCCTAGAATAGCACTTGGTAGAGAAAAAGTATAATTGATATTTGGTAACTGATATTCAATTAGTGATTGGCCACTTCTACTCATATTGGCCAAGTGCAGATGCTCAAACCAATGTCCCATGGCTTTGTATAGTTCCTCAAAGCTTCAGATATGACCAAGGAACAAATGTAAAGAAAAAAACTACCACCTAGAATGGAGTGATTTTGTGATTATAATGACCAACAGACACATGAAAAAGTGCTCAACATTAGTCGGCATCAGGGAAATACAAATCAAAACCACAGTGAGATACCACCTCACACCACTCAGAATGGCTCAAATTAATGAGTTAGGAAATGACATGTGTTGACGAGAATGTGGAGAAAGGGGAACCCTCCTGCACTGTTGGTTGGTATGTGGAGAAAGGGGAACCCTCTTACAGTGTTGGTGGGAATGCAAGCTGGTTCATCCACTCTGGAAAACAGTATGGAGGTTCCTCAAAAAGTTAAAAATATTGTGATTCCTACAACCCAGCAATTGCACTACTGGGTATTTACCCTAAAGATACAAATGTAGTAATCTGAAGGGGCATGTGCACCCCAGTGTTTATAGCCAACAATGGAAAGAACCTAGATGTCCATCAACAGATGAATGGATAAAGAAGTGGTATATATCAACAATGGAATACTATGCAGTCATCAAAAAGCAAAATCTTGTCATTTGCAATGATGTGGCTGGAACTAGAGGGTATCTGCTAAGTGAAGTAAGTCAATCAGAGAAAGACAATTACTATATGATCTCACTGATATGAGGAATTTGAGAAACAAAATGGGATTATAGGAGAAGGGAGGGGAAAATGAAACAAGGTGAAACCAGAGATGGAGACAAACCATTAGAGACTCTTAACCTCAGGAAGCAAACTGAGGGCTGCTGGAAGCGGGGGGTGGGAGGGATGGGGAGGCTGGGTGATGGAAATTCTTGGGGTATGTGCTACAATGAGATTAAAAAATATTTACTGAGTAAAAAAAATAGAATTGCCTATGTAGTTTTCAATACATAAAATTATATAGCAAAGTAGAGACACATGACAAATATGTAAACACCAGTTAGAACAGTATTTTTTAAAGATTTTATTTATTTGATAGAGAAAGAGGGCATGAGAGAGAGCACAAGTGGGGTGAGGGGTAGAGGGAGAAACAGACTCCCTGCTGAGCAGGGAGCCCAATGTTGGGCTCGAACCAAGGACCTCGGGATCATAACCTGAGCCAAAGGCAGACGCTTAACTGACTGAGCCACCCAGGTGCCCCTAGAACAGTATTTTTATGACCACAGTAAAATATTTAAATTGTCCTTTTTATGTAAGATTTAGATTCATCATGGCCCTTCATCAATGATACTGGTGAATTCTCATTCTTACTCATTGCTTAAGCTATTATCCTTGGTCTAGATCCAATCTCCTTATCTTCTTAGAAAGTGTGCCAAATATTGAAAATAAAACTCCTTAATTATATCCAGGGACATTTCACATACTATATCCCCATATTTTTTCAGAGGTTAATTCATAGGGAGATTGTTATAATTTGTTATAAGTTGCTCTACACAGAAGCATGTTGGTTGCTACACAGAATCTGAAACTCTTCTAAGTGTTGATGTCAGCAAGGATTTACTAAGGGTCTACCATGTGTCCCACTTAGTTCCAGATGCTAGGGGCAGAAAGAGGAGTTCCCCCTTTCAGACTGCAGTGGGTTAATGAGCCACAAGTAAAGTAAAACAACCTTTTGTAAGCTTGATCTATACTCTGTATTCTAGGGTTGGACAGTTCTAAAAGAGAGCCCTAAGGTTTCATATCTGCCAGTTTTCTGCATTTTAATGCTCTTTTCAGCTGGTCTCTTCCTTCCTATGGTCTGACTCACCATCCTTCCTCCACTAGTGGCTTTTATTCTGGATAACTGATCACAGCTGGACATTTTCAGAAAGATCAGGAAAACAAGAGTTGTTCAGTCACCTGCTCTCAGCTTTTCCTCCTCCTTTATCTGAGGGCCATAATGTTCTTTGGTCCTTCTTTCTTACCTTGTGTGATCTGGGAATGTTTTCCTGCTAACTTTTATGTCTTATACTATTTCTTTTTACTCTGCCTTAGAGATTTAACCTGGTTTTCTCTTTTTTGTGGCTTTCCTTTTTCCCTTTCAGGTGACTATATTGTTCTGGATTTAGCCAACTTGGCAGCTGGTTACCTTGTAAAACAAACCTGAAATTTGATACCAGAGTGAAATTACTTTGCTGTGAATCTTTTATGTCCCATTAAACTAATTTTTAAATAACTTCTCCTATATCCACTTAAGAGCTAGGTTAAGACATGAAAATATCCTTTTTGTTTTGCTTAGGAGCATTTTATCTAGAGCCAGTGTTTTAAGAGGGCAGAAATGAGGCAAGCTTATATAGTCCTGTCTTAGCACAGGTTGCCATAACACATACCATATACTGGGTGGCTTAAACAACAGATATTTATTTCTCACAGTCCTGGAGGCTGGAATTCCAAGATTAGGGTGCCAGCATGGTCAGATTCTGGTGAGTGCATTCTTACTGGCTTGCAGAAGATCACCTTCTCACTGTTTCCTTATGTGGTATAGTCATTAAGAATAAAGACTTTGGAGCCAAATTACCTTGCTTTGTCTCCCAGGTGGCAATTCCTAGATGCACATCTTTGGACAAATTATTCAATACCTTTGTGCCTCGGTTTCTTCACATGTAAAATGAATATAATAGCGCTTACCTCACAGGTTGTTGTGCATACGAAATGAGTTAAACATATGAATTTCTTAGAACAATGTCTGGCATATAGTAGCTCAATAATTATTGTCATTATTGATATAACCACTGCAATTATTAATGTGTTAATGTGGTCTCTGTTCTTTTTTTTTTTAAAGATTTTATTTATTTGAAACAGAGAGATCACAAGTATGCAGAGAGGCAGGCATAGAGAGAGAGAGGAGAAAGCAGGCTCCCCGCTGAGCAGAGAGCCCGATGCGGGCCTCGATCCCAGGAGCCTGAGATCATGACCTGAGCCAAAGGCAGAGGCTTAACCCACTGAGCCACCCAGGCGCCCTGTGGTCTCTGTTCTAACTGTGCATTGATTCTGGTCTGTTCTTGCCTCAGAAAGTACAAGTGTGAGGTTATCCATCTTCTCCCAAACCCAAAATATTAGGTGAGCCCCTGAGATAGAATTTGTCTCATCCCTCTCTTACAGTGAGCCTGGCTGGGGTTCTGGCCAAGTAAGCGAGGATCTTAAAGGAGTTTCAGAGTCTGGAATTGGACTCAGTGTAGAGGGTTAGTGATTACCTAGTGCTATGATTTGAATGTTTGTGTCCCCTGCCAAATTCATATGTTCAAACCTTAATGCCCAATGTAATGATATTAGGAGGCACGGCTTTTGGGAGGTGATTAGGTCATGAGGGCAGAGCCCTCACAAATGGAATTAGTGCTCTTATAAAAGAGGCCTGAGAGAGCCAGCTCATCCCTTCCACCATATGAATACACAACAAGAAGTTTGTGACCCAGAAGAGAGCCCTCATTCAGCTATTCCAGCACTGTGATCTTGGGCTTCCAGTCTCCAAAACTATAAAAAACCTATGTTGTTTATGAGCCACCCAGTCTGAGGTATTTTGTTATAGCAGCCCACATGGACTAAGACACCAAGGGAGGTCAGAAGTAGGAATATCCAGAGATAAAAATATTAAAGCATGGGAAGTACAGTTCTATCTTCTTAGGGGCAAGTGGAAGCACACAAACAAAAAAGAAAGTCAAAAGGATTAGAAACTGGTTGACATCGGATAACAGCTAAGAGCAAGAACCCAAGATGGAACATGAAGCCAGGAGGGATTTCACAGTCATTTCTGAAAGTGGACTGAAGAGCATAAGCTAGATTTTTAAAATATTATTATTATGTTCAGTTAGCCTTTGCACAGCAAAGGAAACAGTCAACAAAACCAAAAGACAGACAACAGAATGGGAGAAGATATTTGCAAATGACATATCAGATAAATGGCTAGTATCCAAAATCTATAAGGAACTTATCAAACTCAACACCCAAAGAACAAATAATCCAATCAAGAAATGGGCAGAGGAAATGAACAGGCACTTCTGCAAAGAAGACATCCAGATGGCCAATAGACACATGAAAAAGTGCTCCACATCACTCGGCATCAGGGAAATACAAATCAAAACCACAATGAGATATCACCTCACACCAGTCAGAATGGCTAAAATTAACAAGTCAGGAAATGACAGATGCTGGAGAGGATGCAGAGAAAGGGGAACCCTCCTACACTGTTGGTGGGAATGCAAGCTGATGCAGCTGCTCTGAAAAACAGGATGGCGATTTCTCAAAAAGTTGAAAATAGAGCTACCCTATGACCCAGCAATCGCACTACTGGGTATTTACCCTAAAGATACAAAGGTAGTGATCTGAAGGGGCACGTGCACCCGAATGTTTATAGCAGCAATGTCCACAATAGCCAAACTATGGAAAGAAGCTAGATGTCCATCAATAGATGAATGGATAAAGAAGAAGTGGTATATATATATAATGGAATACTCTGCAGCCACCAAAAGAAATGAAATCTTGCCATTTGCAATGATGTGGCTGGAACTAGAGGGTATTATGCTGAGTGACATAAGTCAAGCAAGGGTGTCTGGGTGGCTCAGTGGGTTAAACCTCTGCCTTTGGCACGGGTCATGATCTCAGGGTCCTGGGATTGACCCCCACATCGGGCTCTCTGCTCAGCAGGGAGCCTGCTTCCCCCTCTCTGCCTGCTGCTCTGCCTACTTGTGATCTCTCTATCAAATAAATAAATAAAATCCTAAAAAAAAGAACTAAGTAGAGAACGACAATTATCATATGATCTCTCTGATATGAGGAATTTGAGAGGCAGGGCGGGGGGCGGTTGGGATGTAGGGGGAAGGAAAAAAATGAAACAAGATGGGATCAGGAGGGAGACAAACCATAAGAGACTCTTATTCTCACAAAACAAACTGAGGGTTGCTGGGAAGTGGGGGAGTAGGGAGAGGGTGGTTGGGTTATGGACATTCGGGAGGGTGTGTGCTATGGTGAGTGCTGTGAAATGTGTGAGACTGATGAATCATAGACCAGTACCCCTGGGGAAATTATACATTATATGTTAATAAGAATAATTTAAAAAATTTTAAAAATGCTTTGTAAAATAAAGCATTTATACAAATAGATGACAACCCCCAAAAGAAATTTAATATACTGAAAACACTAATAAACTGCTTCTACCAAGGAAAGATCAGAGAGAAAGGAATGGGTTTTCAAAGAGGCTACTTTTTAAAATTTGAACTTCTCGTGTTGCTTTTCCCAACAGTACATCTCTTTGACCACTGCTCCTCAGGAAGGCCTACGATCAAGAAGTCAGTCAAATGATGATAGCTGTTTACTGCAGCTGATAGTGGTTTCAAAGCACATTCTACATGCAAGTTGGTCAGTTACAGGGCATGGATCTCATCAGTAAATTCTGGTGTTACTGGAACTCACTACTAAGCATAATTAAGTTGGCTGACTCACTTCTACAACTATCTTGGCCCTTACTTGGTAATTTGTCCTTTGCTTTTATCCTGGGCCAAGTTTACAGCTGTTTCCCTCTCAGCTGCTATTGACTCTGATGAAGCAAGCTCCATTTTGCTCCACTCCTTATTCAAGATCAAACGTGCTCTCTTTACAGCCATCCAAACTCCAGCTGAGTAAAGCTTCTTTAGTGCCTTGCTCCCAGGAACCTTCTCTAATAGGCCCTATTCCTGTGCACTTATAGCTCAATGGGCTGTTCTATTCTTGCCCTTGGGATTTCACACCAGTCCCAAAGGTAGTTTCCTGTAAATGTTTGTAATATCTTCTCACTCATTTTCTTATCCTTTCTCTCTTTCACAGTCTTACAGCTTTTATATAGCTTTCTGCCATTGACATTTTCTTCAGGGTGACACATGTCCAGGCAGAGGGTCATATCTGGAAAAATAATATGGGTAGTGGTTATGAGATCTGGCTATAAAGCTAAATCATTCAATCATTTGACAAACACCTTTTTATAGAGAACTAACTATAATTCATTTTTATATTTATTTTTATGATGGTTTATTTAATAATTAGGTAATTTTTGTAGTTTTTATTTTGGATTAATTACAGATTCAGGTGTAGTTGGAAGAACGAATACATGGAGATCCCAAGTGCCCTTTACCCTATTTCTCCCAGTGATAATATCTTGAGAAATTATACTGCAATCTCACAGGCTATTGACATTGATTCTGTCAAGATAAACAGCAGTTTCATCACCACAAGGATCCTTCCTATTGCCCTTTTATAGTCACACTTATCTCTCTGTGGAGATGTGTGGACCTTTTATAGCCATACAGCTCTCTGTCTCTGACCCCTGGTAACCATGTATTTCTTCTCTATATCTATAATTTTGTTATTTCAAGAATGCTACATAAATTGAATCATATAGTGTGTAACCTTTTGATTATTACACAGCAACATAGTTCATTGGAAATTTATCTTGGTTGATATGTGTATCAATAGTCTGTTCCTTTTTATTGCTGAGTAGTATTCTCGGGTAAAAGTGTACCACAGTTTGCTTAACCATTCATCCATTGAGGGACAATTTGGGTTGTTTCCACTTTTTGGTTATTACAAATAAAGCTGCTTTTTGAGCTGTATTATGTTCCCCCAAATTTCATGTGTTGAAGCCCCAAATCCCAGTACCTCAGAATATAACTATATTTGGTGATAAGGTCTTTAATGAAGTAATTAAGTAAAAATGAGGCTGTTAGTATACAGCTCTAATCCAATATGCCTGGTGTCCTTATAAGAGAAAGAAGAGACACCATATGCATGTGTGCATAGAAAGATGAGGCTTGAACATGTGAAGAAATAGCAAGAGGCTAGCTGTCAGCAAGCCACAGGGATAAGCCTTAGAGGAAACCAACCTTGTGAACACTTTGATCTCTGACTTCTAGCCTCCAGAACTGTGAGAAAATAAATTTGTTTTAAGCCATCTAGCCTGTGATATTTTGTAATGGTGGCCTGAGCAAACTAATGCAGGATGCTGTGAACATTTGTGTACAGGTTTTTTTGTGAACATAACCTTCATTCTCTGGATAAATTTCCCAAGAGTGTTATTGCTGGGTCATATGATAGTTTCATGTTTAGTTTTATAAGAAGCTGCCAAACTGTTTTCTAAAGTGTTTACTCTTTTACATGCCCACCAGCAATGTTATGGTATTAGTGATACTGTTTCCCAGCATGCTTACCAGGATTTGATATCATTACTATTTTTTATTTTCTGATAGGTGTGTAATGATATCTCATTATAGTTTTAATTTGCATTTTGATGATGGTTAATGATATTATACATATTTTTTTATTTTTTAAAAAGATTTTATTTATGTATTTGAGAGCGAGGGAGAGAGAGAGAGTGAAAGCATGAGCAGGGGGGAAGGGCTGAGGGAGAGGGAGAAGCAGACTCCCGACTGAGCAGGGAGCCTGACTTGGGGCTCTATCCCAGGACCCTGAGATCATGACCTGAGCTGAAGGCAGATGCTTAACAGACTGAGTCACCCAGGCACCTCTGATATTGTACTTCTTTTTATGTGTATATTTGCCATCTTTTTATCTTCTCTGGTGAAATATGTGCTCATGTTTTTTGCTTACGTTCTAAATGGATTATTTTTTTATTGCTAAGTTTTTTGAGCATTCTTTAAATATTCTAGATACCAGTCCTTTGTGAGATATATATATATATATATATATATATATATATACACACACACACACATATATTTCATATATATTTGGCATATATATGTCAAATATATATATAAAATCTCAAATATATATAATCTCAAATATATATATATATATATATATATAAAATCTCAAATATTTTCTCCAGTTCTCCAGCTCATTACAGTCATCCTTTTAATAGTCTTTTACAGAGCAAAAGTTTTTAATTTTGAGTAGCTCCAGCTGAAATTGGATTGTACTTTTTTCTTGCATGAGTTTTAGTAGTTTTTGTCTTTCATCTATGCTATCCAATTTTTAGGTATAGAGTTGTTCATAGAATTTCCTTATCCTTTTCATGGATGCTACTTTATTAGTTGTTTTCTGATTTTTGTTTTTCTGTTTATCTTTTCTTACATTTCAATAGGTTACTCAAATAATTTTTTGAAGAATCCATCTTGATTTATTTATAGTTTTAAGTACATTGCTTTAGATAATTTTTTAAAGGATTGCTTGTAGACATTACAATATATACACATAACACATCACAGTTTACTAGTATTGACACATTACCACTTTGAGTGAAGTATAGAAAACTTAGTGCTATTGAGCTTTCTTTACCTTCCTGCATTTAAAATACAATTGTTGGGAGGAGGAGTCAAGATGGCGGAGGATTAGCAGGCTGAGATAACATCAGGTAGCAGGAGATCAGCTAAATAGTTTATCAAACCATTCCGAACACCTACAAATCCAACAGGAAATTGAAGAGAAGAAGAGCAGCAATTCTAGAAACAGAAAATTGACCACTTTCTGAAAGGTAGGACCTGTGGAGAAGTGAATCCAAAGTGATGGGAAGATAGACTGTGGGGGTAGAGGGGGCTCCTGGCAAGGGCGGAGCAATGGAGCACAAAATCAAAACACTGAGAGACATCGCTCCAGAACCTAAGCCAGGGTGAAGCCCACATGGGGACAGTGTGGTCTCAGGTCCCACGGGGTCATGGAAGGATCAGGGGTGTCTGAGTATCACAGAGCTCACAGGTATTAGAGCAGGGAAGCCAGCTACAGAGAGGGAGCTGAGGAGTGAACTCTCAACTTGGGGTTACCTTAAACTGTGATTTGTGGCACAGTCAGAGCACTGCTCTGTGAGCAGGGACCCCACAAGATCCGGGGACACGCCCCCGGAAGAGCTCAGGGATCTGTTGGGTTTGGAGACTCCAGGCGGGGCTGTGTGCCAGAGACAGAGATGCTTGGTCACAGACTGGATGGGCTTGGAGCGTGGCTGGAGGCCAAGGAGATGGGAATGATTGAGTGCTTTTCTCCGAGGGCACACTGAGGAGTGGGGCCCTGAGCTCTCGGCTCCTCTGGGACAGAGATTGGGAGGCTGCCATTTTCATTCCCATTCTCTGGAACTCTACAGAGAGCATTCAGGGAACAAAAGCTTCTGAAAGTGAAACCGAGCAGATTCTTAGCCTGGCCCCTGTAAGGGAGGTGCAATTCCACCTTGGGCAAAGACACTTGAGAATCACTATAACAGGCCCCTTCCCCAGAAGATAAGCAAGAAATCCAGCCATGACCAAGTTCACTTACCAAGGAGAACAGCAGAATTCCAGTGGAGGAGAAGGCAAAGCATGGAATTCATGGTTTTCATCCCATGATTCTTTAGTCTTGCAAAGTCAATTAATTTAAAAAATTTTTTTTTCTTATGCTAAAAATTTTTAAACTTTTACTCTTTCCTCTTTTAACGTTTTCTTAACAATACCTTTCATTAAAAAATCTTTTTTGACCCTTCATTATATAGTCATACTTTATCATTGCATCTAACTTTATTTTTTGTATACACGTAGGGTTTTTTCTTCTAAAAAAATTTGGGATACAACTTCTAATATATCAAAATATAACCTAAATCTAGCACAGGGCTTTGTTCTAGTCTCCAGCCTGAGCAAATTCTCTCCATATTATTTTTCTTTATTTCCCCAGCCAACTTATCTTATCAATTCCATTCTTAGAAATTTTTTTTAAAACTTTCATCTTGGGGTGCCTGGGTGGCTCAGTGGGTTAAGCCACTGCCTTCAGCTCAGGTCATGATCTCAGAGTCCTGGGATCGAGCCCCGCATCGGGCTCTCTGCTCAGCAGGGAGCCTGCTTCCTCCTCTCTCTCTGCCTGCCTCTTTGCCTGCTTGTGATCTCTCTCTGTCAAATAAATAAATAAAATCTTAAAAAAAATAAAAAATAAAACTTTCATCTTTATAGTCATATTCCATCCCTTCATTGTGTTTACCCTTATTTTGCATATATATATACATATACATATGTATATGTAATATATATGTAACTTTTCATTCTTTAAAGTTTTGGGAGGTAGTTTCTTCTAAGAGACCAAAATACTCCCAAAATTAAGTGGGTGACTCTGTTCTATTGACCATTCTAATATATATATATATTTTTATATTTTTTCTTTATTTGTTTTCTTTTTAAAAATTTTTTTCTCTGAACTTCTTTTTACCCACTTTCTTCCCCCAATGATTGAGGTCTCTTCTGATTTCATTAAAGTACACTTTCCTGGGGTCTTTGCCACCCTTTTAGCATTTTATTTGCTCCTTCATATATTCTTACCTTGACAAAATGACAAGGTGGAAAAACAAACCACAAAAAAACCCAAACAAAACAAAACAAAACAAACAAACAAACAAAAAAACAAGAGGCAGTACTGAAGGCTAGGGACCTGATCAATATGGACATTGGTAATATGTCAGATCTAGAGTTCAGAATGACAATTCTCAAGGTGCTAGCTGGCCTCAAAAAAGGCATGGAAGATATTAGAGAAACCCTGTCCAGAGAAATAAAAGCTCTTTCTGGAGAAATAAAACAACTAAAATCTAACCACGTTGAAATAAAAACGAGCTATTAATGAGGTGCAAACAAAAATGGAGGCTCTTATTGCTAGGATAAATGAAGCAGAAGAGAGAATTAGTGATACAGAAGACCAATGACAGAGAATAAAGAAGCTAAGCAAAAGAGAGAAAAACAATCTACTGGACAATGAGGGGAGAATTCAAGAGGTAAGTGGTACCATAAGATGAAACAACATTAGAATAATTGGGATTCCAGAAGAAGAAGAAAGAGAGAGGGGAGCAGAAGGTATAATGGAGAGAATTATTGTAGAGAATTTCCTGAATATGGCAAAGGGAACAAGCATCAAAATCCAGGAGGTGCAGAGAACCCTCCCTTAAAATCAATAAGAATAGGTCAACACCCCGTCATCTAATACTAAATTTTTCAGGTTTTAGTGACAAAGAGAAAATCCTTAAAGCAGCCCAGGACAAGAAGTCTGTAACATACAATGGTAAAAATATTAGATTGGCAGCAGACTTATCCACAGAGACCTGGCAGGCCAGAAAGAACTGGCATCATATAGTCAGAGCACTAAATGAGAAAAACATGCAGCCAAGAATACTATATCCAGGTAGGCTATCATTGAAAATAGAAGGAGAGATAAAAAGCTTCCAGGACAAACAAACCTGAAAGAATTTGCAAACACTAAACTAGTTCTGCAGGAAATATTGAAAGGGTCTTCTAAGCAAAGAGAGAGCCTAAAAGTAGTACACCAGAAAGGAACAGAGATAATATACAGTAATAGTCACCCGACAGGCAATACAATGACATTAAATTCATATCCCTCAATAGTTATCCTGAATGTAAATGGGCTAACTGCACAAATCAAAAGACACAGGGTATCAAAATGGATTAAAAACAAAACAAAACAAACCTTATGCTGTCTACAGGAAACTCATTTTAGACCCAGAGACACCTCCAGATTTAAAGTGAGGGGGTGGAAAACAATTTACCATGCTAATGGACAGCAAAAGAAAGGTGGGGGTGGCAATCCTTATATCAGATCAATTAGATTTTAAGCAAAAGACTATAATAAGAGATGAGGAAGGACACTATATCATACTCAAAGGGTCTGTCCAACAAGAAGTTCAAAAATTTTCAGTATCTATGCCACAATATGGGAGCAGCCAACTATATAAACCAATTAATAACAAAATCAAAGAAACACATTGACAATAGTACAATAATAGTAGGGGACTATAACACTCCTCTCACTGAAATGGACAGATCATCCAAGCAAAAGATCAACAAGGAAATAAAGGCCTTAAAGGACACGCTGGACCAGATGGACATCACAGATATATTCAGAACATTCCATCCCAAAGCAACAGAATACACATTCTTCTCTAGTGCACATGGAACATTCTCCAGAATAGATCACATCCTGGGTCACAAAGCAGGTCTCAACTGGTATCAAGAGATTGGGATCATTCCCTGCATATTTTCAGACCACAGTGCTCTGAAGCTAGAACTCAATCACAACAGGAAATTTGGAAAGAATCCAAATACATGGAGACTAAACAGCATCCTTCTAAAGAATAAATGGGTCAACCAGGAAATTAAAGAAGAATTGAAAAAAATTCATGGGAACAAATGATAATGAAAACACAATGGTTCAAAATCTGTGGGACACAAAAAAGGCAGTCCTGAGAGGAAAATATATAGTGATACAAGCCTTTCTCAAGAAACAAGAAAGGTCTCAGGTACACAGCCTAACCTTACACCTAAAGGAGCTAGAGAAAGAACAAGAAAGAAACCCTAAACCCAGCAGGAGAAGAGAAATCATAAAGATCAGAGCAGAAATCAATGAAATAGAAACCAAAAAATCAATAGAACAAATCAACAAAACTAGGAGCTGGTTCTTTGAAAGAATTAATAAGATTGATAAACTCCCGCTAGACTTATCAAAAAGAAAAGAGAAAGGACCCAAATCAATAAAATCATGAATGAAAGAGGAGAGATCACAACGAACCCCAAAGAAATAAAAACAATTATAAGAACATATTATGAGCAACTCTAAGCCAGCCAATTGGACAATCTGGAAGAAATGGATGCATTCCTAGAGACATATAAACTAACACAACTGAACCAGGAAGAAATAGAAAACCTGAACAGACCCATAACCAGTAAGGAGATTGAAGCAGTCATCAAAAATCTCCCAACAAACAAGGGCCCAGGGCCAGACAGCTTCCCAGGGGAATTCTACCAAACATTTAAGGAAGAATTAATTCCTATTCTCCCGAAACTGTTCCAAAAAATAGAAATGGCAGGAAAACTTCCAAACTCATTTTATGAGGCCAGCATTACCTTGATCCCAAAACCAGACAAAGATCCCATCAAAAAAGGGAATTATAGACCATTTTCTTTGCTGAACGCAGATGTGAAAATTCTCACCAAAATACTAGCTATTACAATGCAATAGTACATTAAAAGAGTTATTCACTATGACCAAGTGGGATTTATTCCAGGGCTGCAAGGTTGGTTCAACATCCACAAATCAATCAATGTGATACAATACATTAATAGGAGAAAGAACAAGAACCATATGATACTCTCAATAGATGCTGAAAAATCATTCTACAAAGTTCAGCATCCTTTCCTAATCAAAACTCTGCAAATTGTAGGGATAGAGGATACATACCTCTATATCTCAAAGCCATCTATGAAAAATCCACCACAAATATCATTCTCAATGGAGAAAAACTGAGAGCTTTTCTGCTAAAGTCAGGAACACGGCAGGGATGTCCATTATCACCACTGCTATTCAACATAGTACTAGAAGTCCTAGCCTCAGCAATCAGACAACAAAAAGAAATTAAAGGCATCCAAATGGGCAAAGAAGAAGTCAAACTATCACTCTTCACAGATGATATGATACTATAATGGAAAACCCAAAAGACTCTGCTCCAAATCTGCTAGAACTTGTACAGGAATTCAGTAAAGTGTCAGGATATAAAGTCAGTGCACAGAAATCAGTTGCATTTCCTTACACCAACAACAAGACAGAAGAAAGAGAAATTAAGGAGTCAAACCCATTTACAATTGCACCCCAAACCAGAAGATACCTAGGAATAAACCTATTCAAAGAAGCAAAGGATCTGTACTCAGAAAACTATAGAATACTCATGAAAGAAATTGAGGAAGACACAAAGAAATGGAAAAATGTTCCATGTTCATGGATTGGAAGAACAAATATTGTGAAAATATCTATGCTACCCAAAGCAATCTACACATTTAATGCAATCCCTATCAAAATCCCACCCATTTTTTTCAAAGAAATGGAACAAATAATCCTAAAATTTATATGGAACCAGAAAAGACCTCGAATAGCCAAAGGAATATTGAAAAAGAAAGCCAAAGTTGGTGTCATCACAATTCCAGACTTCAAACTCTATTACAAAGCTGTCATCATCAAGACAGTACAGTACTGGCACAAAAACAGACACATAGATCAATGGAACAGAATAGAGAGCCCAGAAATAGACCCTCAACTCTATGGTCAACTAATCTTCGACAAAGAAGGAAAGAATGTCCAATGGAAAAAAGACAGTCTCTTCAACAAATTGTGTTGAGAAAATTGGACAGCCACATGCAGAAAAATGAAATTGGACCATTTCCTCACACCACACACAAAAATAGACTCAAAATGGATAAAGGACCTCAATGTGAGAAAGGAATCCATCAAAATCCTGGAGGAGAACACAGGTAACAACCTCTTTGACCTCATCTGAAGCAAATTCTTCCTAGGAACATCACCAAAGGCAAAGGAAAGAAAGGCAAAAATGAGCTATTGGGACTTTATGAAGATTAAAAGCTTCTGCGCAGCAAAAGAAACAGTTAACAAAACCAAAATACAACTGATGGAATGGGAGAAGATATTTGCAAATGACATATCAGATAAAGGGCTAGTATCCAAAATCTATAAAGAACTAATCAAACTCAACACTCAAAGAACAAATAATCCAATCAAGAAATGGGCAGAGGAAATGAACAGACATTTCTTCAAAGAAGGCATCCATGAGACACATTAAACAGTGCTCCACATCACTTGGTATCAGGGAAATACAAATCAAAACTGCAATGAGATACCACATCACACCAGTCAGAATGGCTAAAATTAACAAGTCAGGGAATGACAGATGCTGGCGAGGATGCGGTAACAGGGGAACCCTCCTACACTGTTGATGAGAATGCAAGCTGGTGCAATGACTCTAGATAACAGCATGGAGATTCCTCAAAATGTTGAAAATAGAGCTACCCTACAACCCAGCAATCACCCTACTGGGTATTTACCCTAAAGATACAAATGTAGTGATCTGAAGGGGTACATGCACCCGAATGTTTATAGCAGCAATGTCCACAATAGCCAAACTATGGAAAGAACCTAGATGTCCATCAACAGATGGATGGATAAAGAAGAAGTGGTATATATCAACAATGGAATACTATGCAGTCATCAAAAGAAATGAAATCCTGCCTTTTGGGATGATGTGGGTGAAACTAGAGGGTATTATGCTTAGTGAAATAAGTCAATCAGAGAAAGACAATTATCGTATGATCTCTCTGATATGAGGAAGTGGAGATGCAGTGGGGGGTTTGGGGGCTAGGAAAAGAATAAATGAAAAAAGATGGGATCGGGAGGGAGACAAACCATAAGAGACTCTTAATCTCACAAAACAGACTGAGGATGACCGGGGGAGGGGGTTAGGGAGAGGGTGTTGGGATTATGGACATTGGGGAAGGTATGTGCTATGGTTAGTGCTGTGAAGTGTGTAAACCTGGTGATTCACAGACTTGTACCCCTGGGGCTAATAATACATTATATGTTAATAAAAAATACAATTGTTTTCTCACAAATTTTACATTGAACAGCATTCAGCTGATGTTATAATTTTTGCTTCAACTGTCAAATATAATTTAATAAATTCATAAGAAATAAAATAGTCTATTATATTTATCCTTATTTTCACTCTTTCAAATGCTCTTCTTTCTTTTCTGCAGTTCTAATTCTTCTTGTATTGTAATTTTCATTCTGTTAAGGAATTCTATTTAGACTTTCTTTATGAGTGTATTTGCTAATGACACATTCTCTCTGTTTTCTTTTGAGAGAATATTTTCCCTTCATTCCTGAAAGATATTTTTGCTGTATACAGAATTTGCAGTTGACAATTTTTTTTTCTCTCAGTATTTGAAAAGGCTGCACTACTTCCTTCTGGCCTCCTATGTTTCTGATGGGAAGTCTCCCATCATTTGAATTGTTCTTCCCTACAGGTAATGTGTCATTTTTCTGGCTTCTTTCAAGATTATTTGTCTTTTGTTTATAGAAATGTAGTTACAATGTCAGCATGGATTTTTTTGGATTTGTCCTGTGTGGGATTTGTTCTGTTTCTTGAACTTATAGGTTTATGTTTCGTGTGTGTGTGTGTGTGTGTGTGTGTGTGTGTGTGTGTTGCCAAATTTGGGAAGTTTTTGACTTAAAAAAATATGTATTCAAGTCCACTCTCTCATTCCTCTGCTTTTGTGACTACAATGATATGGATGTTTGCTTTTTTGTCTGAAAGGCCCCAGTGCTATTCTTCTTCTTCTTCTTCTTCTTTTTTTTCATTCTATTTTCCCTTTGTTGCTTAGATTGGATAAATTCTATTGGTTTGTCCCCAAGTTTACTGGTTCTATCTTCTGTTATCTCCACTCTACTTTTGAACTCTTCAGTGACTTTTTAATTTTAGTTATTATAGTTTTCATTTCTATGATTTCCATGTGGTTCTTTTATATAACATATATTTATTTTCTGAGATATTCTGTGTTTTCATTTGTTGAAGATAATTCATTTAACCATTTTTATGATGTTCGCTTTATAAAATCCTCTTCAGATATTTCTAACATCTGTTTTATCTCAATGTTGGCATTTCTTGATTGTATTTTCTCATTCATGTTAATTATTTTCTTGGTGCTTTATATGAGAAGTGGTTTTCTTTTCTATCCTAGACATTTCAGATATTATAAGACTCAATTCTGTTTAATATATTTTTAAGCATATGATTCCCTGTTGAGGTGTAGCATAAGATTTGTGTGGGGGTATATGTTCAGTTTTCCACTTGGCACTGCTGATACCACCTGGCAAAAGTGTATTCCTAACTCACACTGCTTCATTGCAGATGGCTAAGGTGGAAAATCAGCAAACTGCTTGGCCCTGCTGACAATTTCCAATGAAAGTAGGACACTAACTTAGTCATTGACTCCATGTAGGGGTGTAAGATGAGTTCCCTGCTGGGCCCCACTGCCCCCATTACTGGGGGGAGAAATAGGCTGACTTACACTGCTTTGTTGTTGCAGGGTTCAGGGAAAGATATCAGTCCCATCAGGTCCTAATGACACCAGTGGAGGAATAAGAGAAAGTAGAATGCTAACTAACCTTGCCTACCACTGCCTCATTCCATCTCATTAAGGCCAGGTAGGTGTTGAGGCTCAGGTGCTCACTGGGTACTGCCAAAACCAGTGGAAGTAGGAAGTGGAATGCTAACTACCTCTGATTCACATCACTTCATTTAGTCTTATTGCTGCCAGGTGTGTGTGTAGGTTCAGACTCCTAATGGATGTTGCTGGCACAAGGGTTAGGGTGGCAAAGAATGCTTACTAGCCCCAAGTTTCAGAACCTCCTTCCATCCCATCAATGTTGGGTATGTGTGAAAGCTTAGCACTCTACTGGATCCCAGTGACATCACTCTAGCAGGAGAATCAGAGAAGCACCTGCTTCCTCTGAGAAGGGGAATAGCTCCTTGATCAGCTCACTAACACCACCACTATGTCAGGGAAATCAAATTTGCCTGCTTCTCCCATGTTAGATGGAAGATGCCCTCTCAATTTGCTCCTACCAACACCATTGGGAGAGGGAATTAGAGTCCTTCATTTTTACCATTATGAAGCTTAGTTTAGTGGTTGAGAGACTAAATAAATAAGTAAACTCAAGTATATAAATGTAACTGTGACATGGGCTATGAAGGAAGAGCACATTGTCACTTGAGAAAAAAATGGGCTTTTTTGAGGAAGTGACATTTAAGACTTTGAAGGATGAGAAGGAGCCAATAATGTGAAGGTGGAGGGGAAAGTTCTTAGGAGAAGAGACAGCAAGTGAGATGGCATGGTGAGGAAAGAAATTGAATGTTCAAGGAAGTGAATGCAAATCCAATGTATAGAGAAATCAAGGTGTCTAAGTCCTGAGAAGGTAAGGGTAGAGAATTAGCATTACCTGATCATGCAAGATCATGAGGGCTATGTTAAGGTTTTAGGATTTTTGTTCTAAGTGCAAAGAGAAGGAATTAAAGATTTTTAAGAAGGGTGGGGGTATGTTTTGGGTTGACCATTAACAAAAGTTCACCCTGGTTGCTGTGTAAAGACTACATTAGAAGGGAAGAATGGAACAGGGAGACCAGTTAGGAGGCTGCAGTAGAAATCAAGATGAGAGATGATGACAACTCTAACAGGATGGTAATGTGGAGATCTGCATCGACATTATATTAACACATTATAGTACAGTCCCTATGGGAGAGTGACTGTATTTCCCACGTATCAACATACAACTAGGGTTTTACCGACTTTTCAATTTATTTTCTGTATTTTTAAAAGCTTTTATTTATTTGAGAGAGATAGAGCTTGTGTGCATGAGAGAGTGAGAGTACAAGTTGGTGGGAGGGGCAGAGGGCAAGCAGGCTCCCCATTGAATGGTGAGGCTGATGCAAGGCACAATCCTAGGATCCTGAGATCATGACCTGAGCAGAAGGCAGAGGCTTTACTGACTGAACCACCCAGGTGCCCCTACTTTCTCTGTATTATTTGTAGAAATTCCAATACAGCTATGTAGCCAGGCCTAGAAATGAACCTAAATCCATAGAAGACTGCACCTCTTCAAGCTGCAAACACTCCCACTTTTGCTTGGGATGGGATTCCACTTTATCTATCTATGCTTTTCCCAGCACCTCTACTCCACTTTATCTATCTCTGCTTCAAACACACTAAAATAATTCCCTGTTAGCTTGTCTTTGGAAAATAATAAGACTGTTTTCTGGGGATCAAAAGGTCTGCGGTAAAGAGAAAGAAAAGAAAGCAGGATGATGGAACATTGCTTAGCTCAAAATAAGTCCTCAATAAAAATGAGCTGATATTAGACTAAATTTAATTCAATTTATTTTACTGAAAATGCCTGTATTTCAAAAGCTTAGTTTAAATGACCGGAGTAATTTACAAATCCAAAAATATTTGAAACAGGCTTTTTCTTTGTCTTGTAGTTAATTATTTATTTTATGAAAATATGTTTGCATATATAATTAAAAGCTTGATAGATAAGCTGGGCATTAGAAAAAATTAAATTTAACATTTTATAAGCCAACATCACATGAAATTCAATCAAAATGAAACTATAGTCAGATAGTGAAAGAGAGCACTAGCAGGGAGGAGAGGGAGCTGTCTCCCCACTAAGCAGAGAGCCCGATGTGGAGCTCAATCCCGGGACCCCAGGATCATGACCTGAGCTAAAGACAGACGCTTAACCAACTGAACCACCCAGGCTCCCCATGTCTTTTCATATATATATATATATATATATATATATATATATATATATATACACTTTACGTACTTGGAGCAAAAACAGCAAGGACAATATGGTAATGTATAACATAATGCAACTCTTTCTGATAAAAATAAAGCTGAATCCATCCTCTTTCAAAAAGGGGGATATCTGGAGTTTCATCAGTAACTGAATAGATCTCTGGATGATATTCATACATCATATGGTTTTGTCATAATCCCACTTGGAGATACTGTAACTTAAATAGTATAATAAAGTTAATTACTACCAACACATTTTTACATAAAATAGTTGAGGGAAGGGGAAGTGAACAGTGTGTGTGTGTGTGTGTGTGTGTGTGTGTGTGTGTAAGCATGGAAGAAAATAGGATGACTGTTGCAGTTATCATTTTGGAAATGGTTACAGGATTTTGCCAACACCTGAAAGAGCTAGGAAGTGATTCTTTCACAGAACTTCCAGATATAAGCCTAGCTTGGCCAATACACAGAGTTGGACTTGTGACCCTCTAAACAGACAACCCAGAATTCTGACATATAGAACTATGAGTTAATAACGGATCTTATTTTTTTAAAAAAAGGAAAAAAAAAAGATCAAGGTCACATAAGTTGTTACAAATTGTTTCTTCTATTCTTTCTGTGTTCTGGCCTTCAGCCAGCACTTCTGCAGATTAGCATTCTTTAGTTGTGAGGTGACTAAAATTGTTCCTGAGGGACATGAATCCTTCTACTGATATTGTTTTGTTTCAGTTTTCTATTATTTTCCTTTTTTTTTAGTGGACTTCGGGAACATATCCATATCACTGATTAATACGTAGCCTTAATTTATTTATTGGTTATTTGATTAACTGTAGTTATTTTAAATAATGTAATAAGCATTCTCAACCCAATGACTCAAAAGTTAAGGTCTTGACTTGAACCTCTCCCAGCACCACATTTCCCTCCATTTGAAGTAGCACCAAACTGCTTCTCCTTTTCATGATACCTTGTTCCATTTTTACATAGTTGTATTGCATGGAAATGTATTCCTAAAGAGTATACTTTAAATTTTTAGCTGTGTTTTACTTTACAGAATGGATATAATGCTGCATGTAATGTTTAAAATTTATTTTGATTTTTTACTTATTATCTTTACTTATTTTTCTAAAATCATACCTATTATCTATTGCTGTAGTTAATTCATTTTGACTGGTTTATAGTAATTTATTATGTGTCTATACCACAGTTTATTCATCCTTTCTTTCATTGATGGGCATTAGGGTTGTTTCCAGGCATTTAGCATTGGGAGTAATGCTTTGAACATTCTTGTACATATTTCCACTTATGTATAAAAATTTATCTTTGGGATAGGAGGAGTCAAGATGGCAGAGAAGTAGCAGGCTGAGACGACATCAGGTAGCAGGAGATCAGCTAGATAGCTTATCAAACCATTCCAAACACCTACAAATCCAACAGGAGATCGAAGAGAAGAAGAGCGACAATTCTAGAAACAGAAAATTGACCACTTTCTGAAAGGTAGGACCGGTGGAGAAGTGAATCCAAAGCGACGGGAAGATAGACCATGGGGGGAGGGGCCAGCTCCTGGCAAGCAGCAGAGCAATGGAGCACAAACTCAGGACTTTTCAAATTCTGCTCCACTGAGGGACATCGCTTCAGAGGCTAAACCGAGGTGAAGCCCACGCGGGGACAGCGTGGCCTCAGGTCCCACGGGGTCACAGAAGGATCGGGGGTGTCAGAGTGTCGCAGAGCTTGCAGATTATTAGAGTAGGGAAGCCGGCTACAGAGTCAGAGCCGAGGATGGAGATCTCAGCTCGGGGTCACCTTGAACCATAATCTGTGGCACAGGCCACTGCTCTGTGAGTGGGGACCCCACAAGATCCAGGGAGACACCCCCTGGAGGAGGTCAGGCATCTGTGGGGTTTGGAGACTTCAGGCGGAGCTGTGTGCCAGAGACAGAGAAGATTGGTCACAGGCTGGGTGAGCTTGGAGCACAGCCAGAGGCCAGGGAGATGGGAGTGATTGAGTGTTTTTCTCTGAGGGTGCACTGAGGAGTGGGGCCTCGAGCTCTCAGCTCTTCCGGGCCAGAAATTGGGAGGCTGCCATTTCCATTCCCATCCTCCAGAACTCTACAGAAAGCGTTCAGGGAACATAAGCTCCCAAAAGTGAACCTGAGTGGATTACTTAGCCTGGCCCCTGGTAAGGGTGGTGCAATTCTGCCTCAGGCAAAGACACTTGAGAATCACTATAACAGGCCCCTCCCCCAGAAGACCAACAACAAATCCAGTCACGACCAAGTTCACTTAACAAGAACAGCAGAATTCAAGAGGAGGAGAAAGCAAAGCATGGAATTCATGACTTTCTCCTCATGATTCTTTAGTCTTGCAAAGTTATTTTATTTTATTTTATTTTATTTTATTTTCTTATGCTAATTTTTTAAACTTTTACCCTTTCCTCTCTTAACATTTTTTAACTAGTTTATCTTAACAATATCTTTCATTAAAAAAATAATCTCTTTTGTACCTTCATTATTATAGTCATATTTTATCCTTCAATGTATTTAACTTTATTTTTTGTATACACATAGGGTTTTTTCTTCTAAAAAATATGGGGTACAACTTCTTCTAATAGATCAAAATACACCCTAAATCCAGCATCAGGCTTGATCTAGTCTCCAGCCTGAGCAAATTCTCTCCACCTTCTTTTTCTTTATTCTCATAACCAACTTACCTTATCAACTCCTTTTTTTAGAAATTAAAAAATTTTTTTTTTCATCTTTATAGTCATATTCCATCCCTTCATTGTGTTTAACCTTATATGCATTTTTCATTCTTTAAAATTTTGGGAGGTAGTTTCTTCTAAGAGACCAAAATACTCCCAAAATTAAGTGGGTGACCCTGCTCTAGTCACCAGTCTAATATATATATATATTTTTTTCTTTTTTATATTTTTTCTTTGATTTCTTGTTTAATTTTTTTTTCTTTTTTCTGAACTTCTTTTTACCCCCTTGCTCGCTCCCCCCATGATTTGGGGCCTCTTCTGATTTGGTTAAAGCACATTTTCCTGGGATCTTTGCCACCCTTTTAGTATTTTATTTGCTCCTTCATATATTCTTATCTGGACAAGATGAAAGGACGGAAAAACTCACCACAAAAAAAAAAAAAAAAAAAGAACGAGAGGCAGTAACAAAGGCTAGGGAATTAATCAATATAGACATGGGTAATATGTCAAATCTAGAGTTCAGAATGACGATTCTCAAGGTGCTAGCCAGGCTCAAAAAAGGCATGGAAGATCTTAGAGAAACACTGTCCACAGAAATAAAAGCATGTTCTGGAGAAATGAACAACTAAAATCTAACCACGTTGAAATAAAAAAAAAGCTATTAATGAGGTGCAATAAAAATGGAGGTTCTTACTGCTAGGATAAATGAGACAGAAGATAGAATTAGTGATATAGAAGACCAATGACAGAGAATAAAGAAGCTGAGCAAAAGAGAGATAAACAACTACTGGACCACGAGGGGAGAATTTGAGATGTAAGTGATACCATAAGATGAAACAACATTAGAAAAACTGGGACTCCAGAAGAAGAAGAAAGAGAGAGGGGAGCAGAAGGTATAATGGAGAGAATTATTGTAGAGAATTTCCTAAATATGGCAAAGGGAACAAGCATCAAAATCCAGGAGGAGCAGAGAAACCCCCCACATCAAAATCAATAGGTAAACTTCCCGTCATCTAATACTAAATTTTACAGGTTTTAGTGACAAAGAAAAATCCTTAAAGCAGCCTGGGACAAGAAGTCTGTGACATACAATGGTAAAAATATTAGATTGGCAGCAGACTTATCCACAGAGACCTGGCAGGCCAG
Source organism: Lontra canadensis (assembly GCF_010015895.1). Classification (NCBI taxonomy): domain Eukaryota; kingdom Metazoa; phylum Chordata; class Mammalia; order Carnivora; family Mustelidae; genus Lontra; species Lontra canadensis. The sequence goes on along the minus strand of NW_022631166.1, from coordinate 1,736,753 downwards.
AGAACTGGCATCATATAGTGAGAGCACTAAATGAGAAAAACATGCAGCCAAGAATACTATATCCAGCAAGGCTATCATTGAAAATAGAAGGAGACATAAAAAGCTTCCAGGACAAACAAAAACTGAAAGAATTTGCAAACACCAAACCAGCTCTACAGGAAATATTGAAAGGGGTCCTCTAAGCAAAGAAAGACCCTAGAAGTAGTAGATCAGAAAGGAACAGAGACAATATACAGTAACAGTCACCTTACAGGCAATACAATGGCACTAAATTCATATCTCTCAATAGTTACACTGAATGTAAATGGGCTAAATGACCCAATCAAAAGACACAGGCTATCAGAATGGGAAAAAAAAAAAAACAAAACCCATCAGTATCTTGCCTGCAAGAAACTAATTTTAGACCTAAAGACACCTCCAGATTTAAAGTGAGAGGGTAGAAAACAATTTACCATGTTAATAGACAGCAAAAGAAAGCTGGGGTGGCAATCCTTATATCAGATCAATTAGATTTTAGGCCAAAGACTATAATAAGAGATGAGGGAGGACACTATATCATACTCAAAGGGTCTGTCCAACAAGAAGTTCAAAAATTTTCAGTATCTATGCCCCGATATGGGAGCAGCCAACTATATAAACTAATTAATAACAAAATCAAGGAAACACAATGACAATAATACAATAATAGTAGGGGAGTTTAACACTCCCCTCACTGAAATGGACAGATCATCCAAGCAAAAGATCAACAAGGAAATAAAGGCCTTACAGGACACGCTGGACCAGATGGACATCACAGATATATTCAGAACATTCCATCCCAAAGCAACAGAATACACATTCTTCTCTAGTGCACATGGAACATTCTCCAGAATAGATCACATCCTGGGTCACAAATCAGGTCTCAACTGGTATCAGGAGATTGGGATCATTCCCTGCATATTTTCAGACCACAATGCTCTGAAGCTAGAACTCAATCACAACAGGAAATTTGGAAAGAACCTAAATACATGGAGACTAAACAGCATCCTTCTAAAGAATAAATGGGTCAACCAGGAAATTAAAGACAAATTGAAAAAATTCATGGGAACAAATGATAATGAAAACACAATGGTTCAAAATCTGTGGGACACAGCAAAGGCAGTCCTGAGAGGAAAAAATATATAGCGATACAAGCCTTTCTCAAGAAACAAGAAAGGTCTCAGGTACACAACCTAACCCTACACCTAAAGGAGCTGGAGAAAGAACAAGAAAGAAAGCGTAAACACAGCAGAAGAGAAATCATAAAGATCAGAGCAGAAATCAATGAAATAGAAACCAAAAAATCAATAGAACAAATCAACGAAACTAGGAGCTGGTTCTCTGAAAGAATTAATAAGATTGATAAACTCCCGCTAGACTTATCAAAAAGAAAAGAGAAAGGACCCAAATCAATAAAATCATGAATGAAAGAGGAGAGATCACAACCAACACCAAAGAAATACAAACAATTATAAGAACATATTATGAGCAACTCTACGCCAACAAATTTGACAATCTGGAAGAAATGGATGCATTCCTAGAGACATATAAACTAACACAACTAAACCAGGAAGAAAGAGAAAGCCTGAACAGACCCATAATCAGTAAGAAGATTGAAACAGTCATCAAAAATCTCCCAACAAACAAGGGCCCAGGGCCAGATGGCTTCCCGGGGGAATTCTACCAAACATTTAAAGAAGAATTAATTCCTATTCTCCCGAAACTGTTCCAAAAAATAGAAATGGCAGGAAAACTTCCAAATCCCAAAACCAGACAAGGATCCATCAAAAAAGAGAATTACAGACCAATATTCTTGATGAACACAGAAGAGAAAATTCTCACCAAAATACTAGCCAATAGGATCCAACAGTCCATTATAAGGATTATTTACCATGACCAAGTGGGATTTATTCCAGGGCTGCAAGGTTGGTTCAACATCCGCAAATCAATCAATGTGATACAATACATTAATAAAAGAAAGAACAAGAACCATATGATACTCTCAATAGATGCTGAAAAAGCATTTGACAAAGTACTGCATCCATTCCTGATTAAAACTATTCAAAGTGTAGGGTTAGGGGGCACATACCTCAATATTATCAAAGCCATTTATGAAAAACCCAAAGCGAATATCATTCTCAGTGGAGAAAAACTGAACTTTTCTGCTAAGGTCAGGAATATGGCAGGGATGTCCATTATCACCACTGCTATTCAACATAGTACTAGAAGTCCTAGCCTCAGCAATCAGACAACAAAAAGAAATTAAAGGCATCCAAATGGGCAAAGAAGAAGTCAAACTATCACTCTTCACAGATGATATGATACTATAATGGAAAACCCAAATCACTCCAATCCAAATTTGCTAGAACTTGTACAGGAATTCAGTAAAGTGTCAGGATATAAAATCAATGCACAGAAATCAGTTGGATTTCCTTACACCAACAACAAGACAGAAGAAAGAGAAATTAAGGAGTCAATCCCATTTACAATTGCACCCAAAACTATAAGATACATAGGAATAAACCTATCAAAAGAGGCAAAGAATCTGTACTCAGAAAACTATAGAATACTCATGAAAGACATTGAGGAAGACACAAAGAAATGGAAAAATGTTCCATGCTCATGGATTGGAAGAACAAATATTGTGAAAATGTCTATGCTACGCAAAGCAATCTACACATTTAATGCAATCACTATCAAATTCCCACCCATTTTTTCAAAGAAATGGAACAAATAATCCTAAAATTTATATGGAACCAGAAGAGACTTCGAATAGTCAAAGGAAAGTTGAAAAAGAAAGCCAAAGTTGGTGGCATCACAATTCCGGACTTCAAGCTCTATTACAAAGTTGTCATTATCAAAACAGTGTGGTACTGGCACAAAAACAGACACATAGATCAATGGAACACAATAGAGAGCCCAGAAATAGACCCTCAACTCTATGTTCATCTAATCTTCAACAAAGCAGGAAAGAATGTCCAATGGAAAAAAGACAGTCTCTTCAACAAGTGGTGTTGGGAAAATTGGACAGCCACATGCAGAAAAATGAAATTGGACCATTTCCTTACACCACACACGAAAATAGACTCAAAATGTATAAAGGACCTCAATGTGAGAAAGGAATCCATCAAAATCCTGGAGAACACAGGCAACAACCTCTTCGACCTCAGCCACAGCAACTTCTTCCTAGGAACATCACCAAAGGCAAGAGAAGCAAGGGCAAAATGAACTATTGGTACTTCATCAAGATCAAAAGCTTTTGCACAGCAAAGGAAACAGTTAACAAAACCAAAATACAACTTACAGAATGGGAGAAGATATTTGCAAATGACATATCAGATAATTGGCTAGTAATCAAAACCCATAAAGAATTTACCAAATTCAACACCCAAAGAACAAATAATCCAATCAAGAAATGGGCAGAGGACATGAACAGACATTTCTGCAAAGAAGACATCCAGATGGCCAACAAACACATTAAACAGTGCTCCACATCACTCAGCATCAGGGAAATACAAATCAAAACCACGATGAGATACCACCTCACACTAGTCAGAATGGCTAAAATTAACAAGTCAGGAAATGACAGATGCTGGCGAGGATGCGGAGAAAGGGGAACCCTCCTACACTGTTGGTGGGAATGCAAGCTGGTGCAACCACTCTGGAAAACAGCTTGGAGCTTCTTCAAAAAGTTGAAAATAGAGCTACACTTGACCCAGCAATTGCACTACTGGACATTTACCCTAAAGATACAAACGTAGAGCTCTGAAGGGGCACGTGCGCCTGAATGTTTATAGCAGCAATGTCTACAATAGCCAAACTATGGAAAGAACCTAGATGTCCATCAACAGATGAATGGATCAAGAAGATGTGGTATATATACACAATGGAATACTATGCAGCCACCAAAAGAAATGAAATCTTGCCATTTGCGATGACGTGGATGGAACTAGACAGTATTATGCTTAGTGAAATAAGTCAATCGGAGAAAGATAACTATAATATGATCTCCCTGATATGAGGAAGTAGAGATGCTACTTATCGGGAGGGAGACAAACCATAAGAGACTCTTACTGTCACAAAACAAACTGAGGCCGGCCGGGGGGAGGGAGGTAGGAAGAAGATGGTGGGGTTATGGACATTGGGGAGCATATGTGCTATGGTGAGTGCTGTGAAGTGTGTAAACCTGGTAATTCACAGACCTGTACCCCTGGGGATAATAATACATTATATGTTTATAAAAAAATTAAAAATTAAAAAAAATTATCTTTGGTAAATACCTGGGAGTGGAATTGCTTAGCCATAGGCTATGTAAATGTTCAACTTTAGGAGGTAATGTGAAACTGCTTTAGAAAGTCATTCCAAAAATTTTCATTCCTAGAGGCAATGTGTAAATCATATGGTGGCTCACATAGTCTACAGTAATAGGTATTATTAGAATTTTTACATTTGCTAGTAAAGTGTCTTTAAACTGGCATTTCAATGATGTCTTGAATTGAATTTCCTCAATCATCATTGATGTTAAACTCACTTCAAATGTTTTTACCCTTATGTGTCTCCTCATTTATGAAATGTCTTGTGTCAGGTTTTTTTTTCCCTGTTAGGTTTTTTGTGCATCTCTTATGGTTGTACAGAATTTCTTTATGTATTCTTGATTTTAACTCTTTCTTGGTTATATGTACTCTAAGTATTGTTTTCCAGTCTGTAGCTTATATTTTTCATTTTCTCTAATGATATTTTGATGAGTTTTATTATATTCAAAATTACCATTTTTTAGTGTCTTGTTAAAAATACTCCAATGGGTAAGATCTTTTCACGTATATTTTCTTTTTTTTAATTGTATATTTTCTACAAAGAATTTTAAAGTTTATCTTTGACTCTAGAATCCTTAATCCATCTGAAGTTGTTTTCTAGATGTGGTGTGAGGCAGAAGCCAATTTCATCTTTTCCATATGGTAGCTATTTTCCCAGCTTCATTAATTGAACAGCTTCTACTTTCTCTACTGAGCAGATGTGCCATCTCTGTGTTATATCAAAGTTTCATTCATGTGTGGTTCTGTTTTTTCTATCCCATTGTTCACTTTATCTATTTCTGCTTCAATGTTACACTGGTTTAGTTATTACAGCTTTATAATAATTCCTAATATCTTGTAGGGCAAATGCCCTAAACCTGTTCTTCATCTTCTGTTATGTTCTGGCTTATTATGGACACTTTTGTCTTCAATATACATTTTACAACCATCAAATCACATGAAAACACTTAAAATATAAGTTGAAATTTCATTGGACTTATTTCTAGTTACATTTGGGGAAAACCAACATTTAAAAAAAATATTTATTTATTTATTTGAGAGACAGAGAGAGAGAAAGAGAGAGAGAGAGAGAGAGAGAGTAAGTGGGGGGAGGGGCAGAGGGAGAGGGCAAGAATCTCAAGCAGAGTCCCCACTGAGTATGTACAGCCAGACATGGGGCTTGATGCCACAACCGTGAGATCATGACCTGAGAGCTGGTCAAGAGTCAGACACTCAACTGACTGAGCCTCCCAGTAGCTCCAAAAACAACATCTTTAAGATATTAAATATTTCTATCAGTAATAAAGCATATTTAATTTTTTTAGATCTTTTAAAATATATAGTAATAACACTTTATAATTTTCCCCATAGATGTCTTATGCATTTTTTATTAGGTTTATTCCCAGGAACTTATTCCCAGGTTTATTTTATTAGGTTTATTCCCAGGATACTATTGTAAATTGTGTCTTCTCTTTAAGTAAATTTTCAGTGATCAGCTGTTGGTGGATAGAAATGCAAAATACTCTTGTATATTAACTTTATATGAAGCCATTTGGCTAAACTCTTATTTCTAATGACATGAAGGCATATTATTTGAATTTTCTGAAGAAATTATCACATCATCTACAAAAAAATCACAATTTTGTTTTTTTTCCTTTCCAATCCTTGTATATATTGTCTTATTACACTAGATAGGACTTCAAGTATAATAATGAACAAAAGTGGCCATAATGGGTTTCCTTGTCCTGTTCCTGATTTTAGTGAGACTGCTTCCAGTGTGTGCTCATCTAAGATAATGCTAACTTTAGGATTATTTTACAGATGCTTTTTATCAGATTAAGAAATCCATTTCTAATTTAGGAAGAGTTTTCTTTTCATCATAAATGGGTTTTAAATTTGATTAAAAGACTTTTCATATCTACTGAAATTGTAATGTGCCTTTCCATAAAAATATGTTAATATATGGGAACCTGGGTGACTCGGTTAAGTGACCAACTCTTGGTTTCAGCTTAGGTCTTGATCCCAGGATTGTGATCTTGGATTGGTGAGATAGAGCCCTTCATTGGGCCTTGTGCTCAGTGGGGAGTCTGCTTGGGATTCTCTCTTTCCCTCTCCCTCTGTCCCTCCCTCCACTTGTTCTCCCTCTCTAAAATAAACAAAGAAACCTTTTAAAAAATCTATTTCTATACTAAGGTGTATTTATGGATTTTCTAATTTTTTTTAAAGATTTTACTTATTTATTTGATAGACAGAGACCACAAGTAGGCAGAGAGGCAGGCAGAGAGAGAGGAAGGGAAGCAGGTCTCCGGCTGAGCAGAGAGCCCGATGCGGGGCTCAATCCCAGGACCCTGGGATCATGACCTGAACCGAAGGCAGAGGCTTTAACCCACCGAGCCACCCAGGCACCCCTGAATTTTCTAATATTAAACCACACTTAAATATCTGGGATAAATTCTATCTTTTTTATACACTATTGTGTTTGATTTGCTAATATTTTGGTGGGAGTTTTGCATCTGTATTCATAAATTAATGCAATCCATAATCTTCATTTCTCATAATTTGTTTTTGTTCTATTGTCAAGGTGTACTTGTCTTGCAGAATAGGTTGGGTAGTATTCCACCCTTTTCCATTAACTGAAAGTGGTTGTATCAAATTTGAGCTATCCCTTTGTTGAAAGTTTGGTAGAACTTGTTTGCAAAATAGTCTTGATCTAGTGTTTCCTATGCAGGGAGACTTTAATTGCTATATCTTTAAAGTAGTCATAAGATGATTTAAGGCTTTCAAATTTCTTTTTGAGTAAGTTCTGATAAGTTACATCTTTCTAAGGATTTGTCCTTTTCTCCAAAGTTGTCAAAAGTGTTGGCCTTCAGTGTTGATGACATTGTCTTATTATCTTTCAAAATACTATCATTTGTAGTTATGCCCTCTCCTTTCATTCATGTATTTTGTGTCTTCTCTCTTCCCCACCCCCTGTTGGTCAATCCAAATAGAATTTTATTCTGTTCCTATTCTTTCAAAGAGATGATCCACTGGTTTTTTGTGTATATATATATATATATATATATATATATATATATATATATATAAATTTTCTTTAGTTTCCAGTCTTACATTTATTGTATCTTCCTTTGTATTTTCATTGGTATTAGTCTCTTCGGGGTTGTTTTTAAAGATTTTATTTATTTAATTTTTTATTATATTATGTTAGTCACCATACAGTACATCATTAGTTTTTGGTGCAGTGTTCCAAGATTCACTGTTTACATATAACACTCAGTGCTCCATGCAATATGTGCCCTCCTTAATACCCATCACTGGGCCAACCCATCCCCTCACTCCCCTTCCCTCTAAAACCCTCAGTTTGTTTCTTGGAGTCCAATGTCTCTCATGGTTCATTAATTTATTTTAGAGAGAGAAAAGAGAGAGAGAGAGAGAATGGAGGGACAGAGGGAAAGGGAGAGAATCTCAAGCAGACTCACTGCTGAATGTGGGGCCTGATGTGGGGCTTGACCCTGAGATCATGACCTGAGCCAAAACCAAGAGTCAGATGTTTAACTGACTGAGCCAACCAGGCACCTCCTCTTAGGTTTTTAAATAAAGTTTCTTTTTTTTTTTAACATCTTAATTTTATTTTCTTTTTTTCAGTGTTCCAGGATTCATTGTTTATGCACCACACCCAGTGCTTCATGAAATATGTGCCCTCCATAATACCCATCACCAGGATCACCCATCCCTCATCTCCCTCCCCTCCAAAACCCTCAGTTTGTTTCTCAGAGTCCACAGTCTCTTGTGCTTCATCTTCCCCTCTGATTTCCCCAATTCACTTTTCCTTTCCTTCTCTTAATGTCCTCCATGTTATTCCTTATGCTCCACAAGTAAGTGAAACTATATGATAATTGACTTTCTCTGCTTGACTTATTTCACTCAGCATAATCTCCTCTAGTCCTGTCCATGTTGATATAAAAGTTGGGTATTCATCCTTTCTGATGGCTGTGTAATATTCCATTGTGTATATGGACCACATCTTCTTTACCCATTTGTCTATTGAAGGGCATCTCGGCTCTTTCCAGTTTCTTAAGATAAACAATTATCTCTCTCTCTCTCTCTTTTTTTTTTCACTTTCTCTTTATTATGGCTATTTCAGGCTATACGTCTCCCTCAAAATACTGCTTTTATTACACCCTGGAAGTTTTGTTACATAATATTTTTAGTATATTCAATTTTAAATTTACATTGAATATTTGGTCATTAGGGCCCAAGTGACTGAGCAGCTTGCTTTGCAGCCTGACCATGATGGAGAACTTTGTAATCTGAATGCTCTGAACCTCACCTAAAGTTGACAGAATTATTAGTTACTTGGTAAATGAGTCCAGTGAGCTCATTCAAATATGGTATAGTTTGCCACCAAATTACAAAGAAGGCCCCAAGTATTGTGCCTCTTTATTTAGTGGTAGGAGCCATGAGATGTAGAAATCTGTTTTTCTCAGAGGTGTTACCCCAGGATATCACTGGCCAGTGGACTCTAGAAACTACACTGAGGTAGCAGGCTCCTGATTTTCAATGGATTTTATCTTCCTACTACCAAGGCACCTGAAGTTCCTGCTCACTATGTCCCTATCAACATGAGGTCATCAGTAACGGTATACCAGAATGATGTCCTTTAGGATAATCAAGGTTCTAGTGTTCTAAATTATGACCCCAAAATTGATGTATCCCCATAGTAAAATAGTTTCAATCTAAGAGCAGTAACTGTTAGATTAGGGAAAATTGTTTCTGGTCCTTCCTGCTGAAGAGTACAGGGGTAAATAAGCATTTGCCAGATTGATAGCTGTATACCAGGTGCTGGAGACTGTGTTGATTTGCTCCAGTCTCTTTAAGGGACTACATCTAGAATAGTAACTAACTGCAAATTTGACTTTCTCACTGATTAAGCTGAAGATAATTCACTGTCAGTCTCTAAGACCTGAGACTTCAGCAAAGGCAAATAAACCACTTAAATGGGAAGTAATAGGAATCTCAATCCCTGCACACATCTTTGGTATCACTACTTTTTGTAATTATCCCAGGAATATAGTATTAACTCTGATTTACTCTTGGTGGAGAGGGAAGTTCCATAGGTCTTAACTTGGCCCTTCTTTCTGTAATATCCCTTGCTTTACAGGTTGGGGAGCCAATGTGGGGATTTGGCAATTGCCAAGTATTAATTCCAATTCATGTATTTGGGAACTGGAGAGATAGCCACATGATTAGTTCACAGACCTACTGAACCCACTGTGAGTTGGTTAGAATTCCATTTTATCATCTGATTCCTATATAGGCCCCTCCTTAAAGGCACTAGTAGAACACAGTGATGTTTTAGATCCCCTGGGCTTAGCATAACTAAAACCAATGTCCAGTGATCCCTAAAAGTTTTAGGTATTTATCTTTCCCCAGTATACAGTTATCCTGGTAAATGACTACAGGTTCCTTTTGGTAAACCTAGGAAGACAGATGTATAGTACATACTAATGGTGGTATTATAGGATCCTCCTTAAAGGGGCTTTTGTTCTGGGAATTGTCTCAGGTTTGGGAATTGGGGGACCACGTTATATGCATCCAGTAGGAATTTAGTAGGTTTTTCATCTTTTTTAGTTCAAGAGCTTCGTGAATAATTAAGTACTATCTTAAATTTTGTGCAGGTCAAGCCATTCTGAATAATATTCTTGCTCTGTTGCTTATTACAGTAAGCATACTCACCTTGACTCTAGTGGTTAAGTGTTGCTGGTCACTATCTGCCATTTTTTGATGCCATCATTCTCACTGAAATAAGGCAGTACATTTCAGCTGTAGAACTCCCACATTCATCTCCAAACTACAGAGGACAGCCACTACAGTGGCTGTTTTAAATCATTTTTGGGGGTACAATATTACACATGGTAAAAAAAAGTGCATAAAACAAAAATGTACAACTTAATGAATTATGACAAAGTGACCATTTGTAGAACAATCATGAAAATTAGAAGATAGAGGAATGCCTACACCCAGAAGTCCTCTGCATGCCACTTTGCAGTAAAAAAACTCTCCCTTTCGCTGAAGTATAACTATTATCCTACTGTTTATGGTAAACAGTATATTACATTTATTTTTAATTTTACTACCTTAACATGCACTCCTAAAGACATAACAGTATTTCACCTGTTTTTGAACCTTGCTTTAATGAAGTGGACATTGGAAGCTTACCTTAAATTGGAGTATATATTATTTTATCTCGTTTCTTCTGCTCATCATTATAATTGTGAGATTTATCCAAGTTGTCACATATAGGAATAGTTCATTTTGATTGTTGTATAGTATTCATTCTATGAATGTACTACAATTTATACATTCTGTTGAAAAACAAATGGGTTATTTTCAAAATAATGTTCAAAAATGTTACAAAAATATTCAAGAATGAACATTCTTCTATATGTCACTTGATGCACATGTGCATGCTTTTCTGTTGGGCATATACACAGAAGCAGAATTGTCATCCTCCCTTCTATTTTCCCATTTCTTTACCTCTCCATGCATCTTTCCTGTTATTTTCTTCAAAATTATATTTTGGTTTACAAATTCTCTCTTCCTCTGCATCTAAGCTCTATTTAATTCAACCACTAATTCTAAACGTCAGTTATTGCATTTTTTACATCTAGAAATTCTATTTAAATTTTTTTTTCACACTTTTCTTTCCCTGATCTGTTTAAATTTTCAATCACTTCCCTCATCTTTATAAACTGGCACACATAGTTATTTTAAAGTCTATATCTCAAAGTTGCAATATCTGGAGTCCCATGGGTCCTTTTCTATGCCCTGTTTTTCTTCTATTTCTTGTTCAAGTTGCCTGCTTTAATTTATCTTTCATGTATTCTATATACTACATTAAAACATTTGTTTTTAGAAATAATGTTAAGCTTGAAATAATATTACCTTCCAGAAATGGAGCATTTTCTGTTGCTTCTGCCAGGGACCTGCGAACACCAGCAATCTGGGATTTTTTAAATCCAATATTAGGATTGAGACTTTCTGGGTCACCAAAATGATTCAGAGCTGAGCTGCAGTCTGTGTGAAAGCTGTTTTACTTCCAATTCATCCTGAATCCTAGGGTGCAGTTCCAGCCCAAAGTGTCAGAGTTTTACCAGGGATTCTATTCTTGATGGTCTTAATAAATCATGTGCAGGTGTCTGAGCTAGCATACTGAAGTCAGAAATTATTTTAGTTGTACCTGTTTCTACAAATCCTATCAAAAAGTGCGTTTTTCCCTTGTCTAGTGTCTGTAAATCCATTCCTACATATATTCAATAAGTTTATACTGACAAAAATTAATAGAATTTTGGAATACTTCAGCATGTGCTCCTTCTTTTCTCAAATCAGACTTTGAAGGGGGTAGCATTATGGGATATTTCAGCAAGGCAGAAGCACCTTCATTAACTAATGAGAAGAAGCCTCTTATTATTTGATTAAGGCTGGCAAAAGAAATTCAATGGACTATGGTGGTTCAGAGTATTTATCTTGCTAGGAATTGTCTCAGTTTCTAGGTGTAATATTCAATAATTTTTCCAGTTGGTATGATGGAGGCATTGACCAATTAGAACTGACATCAAATTAATTAGTATAGATACTCATCACTTTCAAGTCTCCCATCAAATGTTACCCTCTTAATGAAGAATACTATAGGCACATTTAAAATTTCATCTTGCTTTGGAATCAGAAAAGACCCCGAATCACTAAGAAAATGTTGAAAAAGAAAAACAAAGCTGGGGGCATCACGTTACCTGACTTCAAGCTTTACTACAAAGCTGTGATCACCAAGACAGGATGGTACTGGCACAAAAACAGACATGTAGACCAATGGAACAGAGTAGAGAGCCCAGATATAGATCCTCAACTCTATGGTTAAATAATCTTCTACAAAGCAGGAAAAAAACATACAGTGGAAAAAAGACAGTCTCTTCAATAAATGGTGCCGGGAAAATTGGACAGCTATGTATAGAAGAATGAAACTCAACCATTCTCTCACACCATACACAAAGATAAACTCGAAAAGGATGAAAGACCTCAATGTGAGGCAGGAATCTATCAAAATCCTAGAGGAGAACATAGGCAGTAATGTCTTCGACATCAACAACAGCAACTTCTTTCAAGACACATCTCCAAAGGCAAAGGAAACAAAAGTGAAAATGAACTTTTGGGACTTCATCAAGATCAAAAGCTTCTGCACAGCAAAGGAAACAATCAACAAAACAAAGAGGCAACCCATGGAATGGGAGAAGTTATTTGCAAATGAAACTACTGACAAAGGGCTGATATCCAAGATCTACAGAGAACTCCTCAAACTCAACACACACAAAACAGATAATCATGTCAAAAAATGGGCAGAAGACATGAACAGACACTTTTCCAAAGAAGACATACAAATGGTAACAGACATGAAAAAATGTTCATCATCATTAGCCATCAGGGAGATTCAAATGAAAACCACATTGAGATACCACCTTACAACATTTAGAACGACCAAAATTAACAAGACAGTAAACAACAAGTGTTGGAGAGGATGTGGAGAAAGGGCAACCCTCTTACACTGTTGGTGGGAATGCAAGTTGGTGCAGCCACTTCGGAAAACAATGTGGGGATTCCTTAAGAAACTAAAAATAGAGCTTCCCTATGACCCTGCCATTGCACTACTGGATATTCATCCTAAAGATACAGATGTAGTGAAAAGAAGGGCCATCTGTACCCCAATGTTCATAGCAGCAATGGCCACAGTCGCCAAATTGAGGAAAGAACCAAGATGCCCTTCAATGGACAAATGGATAAAGAATATACTCCATATACTATGGAGTATTATGCCTCCATCAGAAAGGATGAATACCCAACTTTTGTATCGACATGGATGGGAGTGGAAGAGATTATGCTGAGTGAAATAAGTCAAGCAGAGAAAGTCAATTATCATATGGTTTCACTTACTTGTGGAGCATAAGGAATAACATGGAGGACATTAGGAGAAGGGAAGGAATAGGGAATTGGGGTAAATTGGAGGGGGAGATGAAGCATGAGAGACTGTGGACTCTGAGAAACAAGTGAGGGTTTTGGAGGGGAGGGAGATGGAGGGATGGGTGATCCTGGTGATGGGTATTACGGAGGGGGCATGTGTTGCATGGAACACTGAGTGTGGTGCATAAACAATGAATCTTGGAACACTGAAAAAGAATTAAATTAAGATTTTAAAAAATTTTCATCTTGCTCCAGACCCTGGCATTTGCTATCCCTCTTATTTTACTTCAATAGTACTATCACTTTCTAGAAGACTATATCATTTACTTTAAATACACACACACACACACACACATATATATATATAATATACAAATTATATATCTTATATATTTACAAATCATATATATATATACATAGATATATATGTATGTATATCTATGTGTGTATATATATATATATATATATATATATATATATATATA